>NC_067159.1:54631443-54676443 GCF_903995435.1 Acomys russatus
ACAGCACGTGTGACATTGCTGGGCCTCATGGCAGTTCTATTTAAGGTCTTTGAGGGGATTCCATATTGATCTCCGCAGTGGCTGCAGCAGTGTGTAAGCATTCCTTTTGTCTACGTCCTATCCTGTACCGTTTCTTTTCTTAATAACTACAACTCAGGTGAGCATCTCAATGTAGTTTTGAATTCATTATTCTCTGATGGTGCGTGAGGTTGAACTTCAAAGATACGTTTATGTTTATTGAAGATTTTTATTTCATCTTTTGCAAACCATCTGCTCTTTTCATTAGCCTATTTTCTGACCAGGTTGTTTGATTGTTTATTATTTAGATTTTTAGTTCTTTGTGTAATCTAGTATTGCTCACCCATCGCAGGAGTAGTTAGCAGAGACTTTCTGCTGTTCAGTAGGCTGTCTCTTTGCTCAGTCAGTTCCCTTGCCGGGTATAGACTTTTTATTGCATGGAATGCCTTTTGTCGATTGTGTCATTGTCTGGAGTGACTGGAGGGTGTCCAGAGCATCCTCTCCTATGCCTGCACCTTCAGGTGCTCGTCTCAAGGCCTCCTCAGCAGTTTCGGGATTTTGGGTTTTACCTTGAGGTTTTGGTGCATTTGGAGATGACTTATTCACGAGAGTATGAAAGGGGTCTGCGTTCATTCTTCTGATGTGGATGGAGACTTTTTCAGGCACTGTTTACTGGAGAATATTTCTCCAAAGTGTTTCTTTAGCATCTACTCTAAATGCATGTGTGTTTGCATTTTATTCTTCATTTCAATTTCATCACTAAGATGTCTATTTTATACCAGGCTGTTTTTGTTTTTGTTTTATGGCTCTGTATTATAACTTGAAATCTGGTACGGCGATATCTTGGGCATTTAAATTAAGATTTACTGTGGTTGTGTCCGTACATGGTGTGTACATACAAGTGTAGGTGCTTGTGGAAGCCAAAGGCATCTGACCTTGCTAGAGCTGTGTCTTATTTAGGTGTTGGGAATTGAACTTGGGTCCTCTACAAGAGCAGCACACAGTCACTTAGTGCTGTTCTCTTTGGTCAGGATTGCTTTTGTTATCTGGAGTCCTTTATGTTTCCTTATAAATTTTAGGGTTACTTTTTCTTTTCTGTGGAGGATTATATTATAGCTTTCATGGGAATTGTACGAATCTATGGGTTTGTTTCAATGATGTAGCCATTTTTGCAGTATTGAGACTGTCAACCCATGGACCGGAGAGGTCTTTTTCTGTTCCAGATTGTCGTTTTTCTTTCTTCTTCTTCTTCTTCTTCTTCTTCTTCTTCTTCTCTTCTTCTTCTTCTTCTCTTCTTCTTCTTCTTCTTCTTGTCTTCTTCTTCTTCTTCTTCTTCTTTGGCATTTTAAAAATTAATTGTAGACACATTTATTTTCCTGGGTTAGGTGTATCCCAAGGGATCATATATTTTTGAAGCTATTGTGAATGGTATCGTTTTCTTAATTCCTTTCCTAGCATAGTTTTGAAGTTTAACTTTTTATACTGTTCCATTTAGAAAGTGCTGATCGGTTCTGAGAGTGTTCTGGTGACTCCAATGCCTTTTATGTATAGAGTCCTTTCCTTTTTGTATGATTTTAATTTCTTTCTCTTATTTCTGTACCTAAGGATCCAAGCACTGTATTGCTTCAGAGTAGAGTGTAGGCATCCTTGTCTTGATCTGGCCGGCAGTGGGAATGTTTGAGATTCACAAAACTTAGCAGTGGCCATAGGTTTCTCATGGATTCTTTTTGATATGCTGATGTAGTCAACTTTCATTACTACCCCTTCTATCACGAAGGAATCCTGGATTTTGTCAAAGTCTTTTTCTGTATCCACTAAATTGATCACATGATCTCTTTCCTGAGCCCATTTGTGTGATATGCTACATTTATTGGTTTGTGTGTGTTGAGCTGTTCTGAGTGCCTGGAACAAAGGCAACAGAATAAAGGAGTTTTTCTTTTTATGTGCAGTTAAATTGATCTTGTAACTTTTTTTGAGAAATTTCACATCTATAATTAGTCAAGAGATTGACTGTTTTGGTTTTTGGCTATGGCCTTATCTGCTTTTGGTATTAGAGTACTAATATTGACCTCGTATAATGAGTTTGGTAGCACTCCTAGTCTTTTTATTTTGTGGAACAGTTTGAGAAGTTCTAATATTCCTCTGTAAAGACCTGACAGAGTTCAGCCACAGGTCTGTCTGGTCTGGATTTTTATGACTGGACAATGCCTTTTTATTACTGCTTCAGTTTCATCATTTACCATGAATTTGTTTAATTTTAATTAATTTTATGGCTTACTTCTGTCTACAAATTCATTTATTTAGTTTAGTTTTTAATTTTATTCGGTTGAGTTTTAAAAATATATTTATTTTATGTAAATGAGTGTTTCATGCATGTGTGTGAACCATGTTAGTGTCTGTGGTCCACAGAGGCCGGAAGAGGGTGTTGCATGCCATGGAACAGGAATTCCTGATCTTGTAAGCAGCCATGTGGGTTCTGGGAACTGAATTTGGGTCTTCTGTAAGAGCAGCAAGTGCTCTTCAACACTAAGGCATCTTTCCAGCCCTGGGATGTCACTTCTTATGGTATGTCCTGGTGATTCATGAAATTTCATTGGTGTCTGCGGTAATGTCTCTGTTTTCGTCTCTGATTTTATTAATTAGGGCATTTCCTTCCTCCCTCTCCTCAGATTATCCAAGGATTGGCCAGCGTTCAGTGAGCAATGTTCACAACTGTAACAACCTCCTATATGCATTGTCCCCTTAATCAACATAAAGAGACTTTTCCTATCTGGCCAGTTTTGGCTTGACATCTGGTTTGCCAGGTATTAGAGCAGACAAATCTGTTTGCTTTCCAGTTCCATTTATCCTGATCGCTTTTTCCCAGCCTCTCACTCTAAGATTGTGTCTGTGTTTGTTGGGGAGGTGTTTTACTGAAGGCAGCAAACTGATGGGGCTGCTTTTTAAAATCCAACTTGCTAGTCTGTATCTCTTGAGTGGTGAACTAGAACCAGACACATCCAAAGTTATTTCTAATAGGCGTGTGTTAATTTCTGTAATATTGTAATGGTTGGTGTTTTTCTCTTACTTGTCTTAAGGCTCTTCTAACACAACCTGCTCTTTAGTGCAGCATCTTTAGCGAAGCATCTGCACATGTTCAACTTTCTCTTATATGCAGAGGGTCCCTTCAAATATCGTCTGCAGTTCTGCCCTAGTTGTCATGAATTCCTTTAGTTTGTGGTTACCATGGAAAGTTCTTAACTGTCCTTAAATTATGATGGATCGTTTGGCTGGGTACAATAGTATGGATTGGCAGCTATTGTGCTTCAGAGTCTAAAATATATCAGTTCATGCTATCCTTGTTTAAGGTTTCTGTTGAGAACTCTGGTGTAATTCTGATAGTTTGCTTTTTTTTTTTTTTGAGACAGGGTTTCTCTGTGTAGCCTTGACTGTCTTGGACTTGCTTTGTAGACCACACTCACCTTGAACTTACAGTGATATGCCTGTCTTTGCCTCCCAAGTGCTGGGATTACAGGCTTGTGCCACCGCTGTCCGGCGATAGTTTGTTTTTTGTATGTGGCTTAGTGCCGCTCTCTAATGGCTTTCAACCCTTTTCACTGCTTGCTCTTCTTAGTGTTTTAACTATAGTACGGCATAGGGAGGTTCTTTTCTGGATTTGCCTGGTGTTCTAAATGCCTCCTAGATCAGAGCAGTCATCTCTTTGCCTATATTTGGGGACTTGTTTGATTTTATTGAATATAATTTATGTCTTCAGTGCAAAGTTCCTCCTTGTTGTGTGTAAAACGTTTTCCTGGGAAGACGCCACACACGTTTCCCCATCTGAGTGTGGGAGCCCATGGCAGACCAAAGTACAGATACCACCAAAGTCCAACTTGATAGATCAATGAATTTATTGGGGTTACTTACAGGAATATGGGTTGGCAGTTACTTAACCCTTAACCCTTGATTCAAAGACAGCTGCACCACCAGAGTCTACCCCAGCATGAGTGACAGCTCACAAAAGCTGCGAACCTGGAGCCTACTGCACAGCCTGCAGGCAGCTCAGCAGGTCCTTTCCAAGTGACTCAGTTGGTCTAAACCTCTTCAAGGCATCTCAGCTGGTTTCTGCTCTTTGCCAGGCACAGTCTTCTGTGCACCGTGGCTTGTCTGATTTTGCAGCTTGGGTCCTTTGAGAGTTCTTTCTGTAGCTTGCCTCTCAGAGAGTGAGTCTCAGCAGCTAACTTATTTACTGTGGAGGTGAGGGGGCCTAAAGAATCTGGTCAGTTTCAGGGACTTCCTGAAGTTCTTTTGATTTGTTTATCCCCCTGCTTAAGGAGCTTCCCCGAGGGACCAAATGTTTCAATCTTGGAGGAAACTGTTAAGCAATGCATTCCTTCTGTTATGTCTGTGGCTTGTATATTTGATCTTTTAGTGGCGTCCTGTAGAGATCATCTGTCTGCTCATACTTTTGTCTTTGTCATTGTCTGAATATTCTTATCCATCTGTCTTGTTTTCTGTCCCTGATGCTCAGTCTTCCGCTTGAGCTGTTCTATTGGCAGGACTTTCTAGGGAGTGTTTTGCTTGACTTAGTGAGCTTCTCATTTCTAGAATTTCAATTTGATTTTTTTTCACTATTTTTTTTATCTTTTATTGAATTATTCTTTTATATTCTGCATTGACTTTCTTATTTTATCCAGCTGTTTGTCTACTTGTGGTCATCTCACAGTTAGGAGTTGATTTCTATCTTGTTTGGTTTCATTAAACCTTCTTATCCTTAATGCTTTTGAGTTCTTTGGCATTTCATGTGATTGTTTTCATTGGAATTTGCTGCTATGAAGTTGTCTCTTATCTGGATCTTTTAATATTTTTTTTTTAAATCTGTGCTTGGACTTGTGCATTTGGGATACTTTCATTGGTTTAATTTAGAAATGATTGTGTTATTTATGTGTATGTGTGACTCTGTGTGTGTGTGTGTGTGTGTGTATCATATGTGAACTGAGGCCAGAAGAGGGCACTGGATCGCTGTATCTGGAGGTGGTCATGAGCCACCTGACATGGGTATTGAACCTGTGTCCTTTGTGAGAGTATTGAATACTCCTAACTACTGAGCATCGCTCCAGAAAACACTTGGATTCTTTTAAAATCATATGTTCCCTTTCACTTGAAATATTGGCACTATTTAATGTGACTAGATTGCAGGAAGTTCAGATGTGTAGTTCAGTAACTAAGCATTCAGCCCTCATCGTAAGGTAAAAGGTCCAAGCCCACTTCCAGGTTTGAAGATTCACCAAACCCCACCAATCCCTGAGCCTGAAATCCCACCAATCTCTCTGGGTTTGCCCTGAAATCCTACCAATCCCTGGCCTGGACATCTTCACCACCCTGGAAATCTCCTCCCCCAAGAAACCCTATATCAAGCCTGCATGCTGCACAACACTCAGTTGCTTCTCATCCAAGCAGAGGCAGCCACCCTCTTGGGGTTTTTTTCCCCTCCCAATAAATCTTATGTATGAGGTTTGTTGTGTGGTGTGACTTTGTGGCGTTCCTTGGCTCCCTCAGAGCTGCAGAACTTACACCCATGCTCAGGGAGCCAGGCTGCAGCCCCTGCATCACTCAAAGTAGAACATTGTCTGCAGACACTGCCAGTGTAGAGCAGAAGATTTAATTAAAGACATTTTAACATAGGCACAGGGATTAAGTGGGAAAGAATTGCTCAAAACCAAGTTAGGCATACCTAGGTGTGCTTATGGTTTTCTTGGGGAGCAGAAATCCCCCACACTTTTATTGCTAAAGAAGAAACAGAAAGAAAAAAAGTGGAATGAAACCTGAAGGGACGGTTGAGATTTCACTCATGTCACTCACGTGCGCTTACTAGAACAGTTGTCACACTTCCTTCACTCACGGTCTGCACATACTCTGAGGGCAGCGTTTACAGTTTAGTCTACTACCGACCCTAGCACAGTGTGTGACCCGGGCAGACACTCTGGGTTTGGCTATTATTTACCCATGAGCTGTGAGAATATACTAATATATAGCTGAGTTCTAGTCACTTAAACTGTCTTTAATTTTTAATTTATATTTAGCTATTTGTGTGTATGTATGCATGTGTGTGTGTGTGTATGTGTGCGTGTGCACGCGTGTGCACGCATCTGTGTCATGCTGGAGGTCAGAGAACACCCTGTGGGAGTCAGTCATATCCTCCCACTTTGTGGGACTTGATGATTGAACACAGGTCATCAAGTTCAGTGGCAAGTGACTTTACCCACTGAACTATTTTGTTGGCCCAAGTTTTAGTAATCTAAATTGAAAAAAGGATTCATAGCATTTTTACTCATTGATCCAATATTTATATTAATATATTAAACAAATACTAATAATCTAACAGTTTTATATTATTTTACATGGAGTGAAATGCTTTTCCTATTTGCTGGATTCCTAAGTAAGCAGTGCACATTCTAAGTGACCAGTACTGGGTCTCAGGTTGTGTACATAAAAGTGTAATGTGCCTGACCTGACCTCATTGCTGTAAACGGCTGGGATGAAGGTACCTTGGAAATAGTAAAGCCTTCAAAATATGAGTCACAGCCTCTTTCCTGTTGAAATCTTAATTTTCTTCAAGGTGATATCCTGGCTGCTTGTGCCCTGTTAACTTGCAGACTATGAACATTATCCTAGCAGAAAACCAGAGCAATGTCACTATGAGACATCCAGGAACTGGTGCTGTTTGCAGAGCCACGGGAGAGGCAAGCTGGTGGATCATAAGGAATGAGGCTAGCTGCGAGTCCCCACTCCCGCCTGCTCACTCCCTCCTGTCTGCCTCCCAGGTGTGCTTCTCTTCCAAGGGATAGGAAAACCTTTCCTCACGCGCAAGCACACCCTCTCCCTCTTCTCTGTCCCCTTCTCTCTGTTCTCCTCTCCCTTCCTGTCTCTTCCTCTCCTCTTTCCTCTCTTTCTCTTAAACTCCCACTTATGAATCTGTAATAAACATTTCTTTGAAAAAAGAAAACCAAATAAAAGACTAGAAACCAACATGTCACTGACACCATCCCTATCTCCTGACCTACTCGCTACCATGACATTCAAATTTTGGCAAACCCAGAAATTTTTTTCCTCTGGAAAACACATGAGATTTATTAGAAAATGCAACGAAAAATTTCTGAAAGCTGCATTTTTCACTCATAGCTTGGCAATGTTCATTTTCAGGCTGTCAACTATATGTCAACTGGGGAGATAGTGAAATACAGTTTTCAGAAATCTTGATTCTTTAAGCTTTTATTAACAAAAGTGAAAGGAACTGGGGAGTTGTTGACAAGTATTACATACCCACAACTATGGGATGGGCGTGGTAGAAACTATGGGATGGGCGTGGTAGAAACTATGGGATGGGCGTGGTAGAAACTATGGGATGGGCGTGGTAGAAACTATGGGATGGGCGTGGTAGAAACTATGGGATGGGCGTGGTAGAAACTATGGGATGGGCGTGGTAGAAACTATGGGATGGGCGTGGTAGAAACTATGGGATGGGCGTGGTAGAAACTATGGGATAGGCGTGGTAGAAACTATGGGATGGGCGTGGTAGAAACTATGGGATGGGCGTGGTAGAAACTATGGGATAGGCGTGGTAGAAACTATGGGATGGGCGTGGTAGAAACTATGGGATGGGTGTGGTAGAAACTATGGGATGGGCGTGGTAGAAACTATGGGATGGGCATGGTAGAAACTATGGGATGGGCGTGGTAGAAACTATGGATGGGCGTGGTAGAAACTATGGGATGGGCGTGGTAGAAACTATGGATGGGCGTGGTAGAAACTTTCTTTCAAGCTTGTAGTGACCACTGAAGGTGTCATCACTTCTCAGAGCTACAGAAAGTCAATACAGACAGATCTGCTGAGTTCGTCTCTGCGAGCAAAGCTTTCAGAGCAGTAAGAGTTAAAGAGTGAACTAATGAACAAAGAAGCCATCAAGGAAATTTAATGAGGTCTAACTTTGTACATATAAGTATTCCATGTTTTAACCAATTGGTTAATGTATTCCCTCATTCACCTGTGATGGTGTTAAGGGTGACTCACAAAATACCCACCCAGAATCTTGTTCTTAACCTGTAAAAGGCAAGCCTTTTTGACTTCTTGCCTTGAAGTAGAATTTTAAATGTTTTATGTAGTTGGTGACTTATTTCCATTTTTTTAAAATTGTAAGCTCTGGCTCATTTATGAGGTTTGTGAGCAAAGTGTAGAGCTCACACATGTATTTGCAGCCTTCAGCATTAGTGTCAGCCGCGCATGCTCAGGGCCATGAGCTAAGGATGTGGCACAGGCTACTCAAGATGCGGAGACCCAAAAAGACATTGCAGGGTGGGCTGCGGAGGCACAGGAAGCGGCCAGAGAGACACAGACATGGAGGGAGGCTACATGACAACTACAGGCCGTATGAGTAGGCTGCCCGCGGCATGTAGAAAGGACACTTTAAATATCGTTTTAATAGCATTAACACCTTCTCTGAGGGCTTCCTGAGGGACAGACCCAGAAGACAGCTAATCACACAAGGCGATGACTGAAAAGAAAACATCGTGAAGGGGACTCTTTGGAGTCTGGAGAAGGACTAGGGAGAGATTAGGGCAGTGCACAGGGAACATTCTGGAACACTTCATTCATTTGGAAAATTCCATAGTTGGCGGAATACATTGCCAGCTTGACATACCCTGATAGCACCTGCGGAGGATGTCTCAGTGGTAGATTGTCCACCTTGGCTTGGCTTTGGGTGAATGTTTGTGGGGTGATTGTCTTTAATTCCTGTGAGAAGATAGGCCCACTGTGGGCAGTTCCATTCCTTGTGCAGCAGCTCTGGGGCTGTGTAGAGTGGAGACATCCAGCTAAGCAAGAGCGAGTGAGAACCACATGGCTCATTTCCCTCCATGTTTGACTGGGGATGGTAGGGTACTTGAAATTCCCGCCTTGTTTACCACTTTGTAGTGTCCTTGGTTAGTACTCTGATGTACCCAATGGACAGGACATTCTTCACAGTTGTGTGGAAAAGCGGGGACTGATCTCTGACATGAACTCTGGTGCTCCATATCTGACCACCTCTCCTTGGTGGGGAGGCCTGAGGGCACTCAAAGAAAGAATAAGCAAGCTACCAGATGAGACTTGATAGCCTAAGACCATATAGTGGGGGAGGAGTCCCCCTTGGTCTTAGACCTAGGGGAGGGGAATAGGGAGAAAGCGGGAGGGAGGGAGGAATGGGAGGATACAGTGATGGATAACAATTGAGTTTGTAATCTGAATAAATTAATAAACTAAAATAAAAAAAAAAGAAAACAGAAATTCCGGCCTTGACTTGGCTGCTATGGTGGACAATAGCCTGGAGCTGTAAAATGAGAGAACCCCCTTTCCCTCCCGAGTTGCTTTTGTCAGAATATTTTATCACAGCAACAGAAATGATGCTAAAACATGTGTGTTAAGAAAACAAAAAGAAGCACTAGCCTAGACTCTAAAATATTCTGCAAACTTTATTGTGCGTTCACTGTTTAATATTCACTGTAACCTCTGGGAAGTGGTGTATGGTCAACTCTGAAGGATGGATTGAAGTCTGATAGCACAGTGTGTGTGCTGCTCCTCAGGCGACATCTTTGCTCAGCCCCAGAAACTGGATTACTGTGGTCACGGGGAGGTTAACAGGCCCATGCAAATTGATTCTTTCTAACTAAATTTACAGGAGTCTGATTATGGACCTTTGCAAACTGTATGGGGAAATTAACTGCCAAGTAGACTACAATGCTCCTGTCAGCTTGCCAGCACATTCTATCCCACATGGGTGAGAAAGCTTGGGGAAATAAAAGATTAAGGGCTGCAGGATACTAAGGGAGTAGAGAATTAGAGGGAAGTGAGTCTCATGCTTTTAATAAGGACATTGCAGTGCTGTGCCAGAGCCCAGTGTGCCGCTCCACAGTGGATCTATGCTTGCCTGCTACTCTCTTAGTACAATCCAGGTTGCGGTAGTTGTGAGCGCATTTCAGGGGGCCAGAAGCCTTGTACAAAACTATTTTTTTTGGAGTGGGCTGAGCAACTGAAAGTGCTCCCAAAAAGGGACAGAGATGCCACCTATGGCATAACCACAGTGACAGGGCGATGTTTGTAGCCTAGCATGGCAACACTGAACCACTGGGGTGTTTACTGTGTTTGAGGAACTAGAAAAGAATGCCACACACTTTTCTGAATTTTGTCCCTACAGCCACCCTTAGCGCTTCTTTTGTAGCTGGTAAATGTAAATGCATATCAATTAAAATAATATATGCTTACAAATTTCTTAACAGAGAGTTAGCTAGATGGGGCACAAGCCTCTTAGGGCTAATGTGTACATATTTGTACATTTTATTTCTTATTGAAATTTATTCTTTCTCCATTTGGGAGTGTCTGAGTAATGATCCATCTCTTGCTTTGCTTCCTGTGCCTTCTGTTTGTGACACCAGCAACTCCTGTATGCGTCACTTCTCAGATGCACCGGTGGATCTTTTCCTCCTCTCTTCGTCTTCTTGTCTATGCTAGTCCAGCTGTGGACTCTCCCTCCCTGACCTAGGCAGTCTGCCTGCCTACTGATCAGTACCTTGTCCTGAGGACAATGTTTATATTGCTGCAATATTGCCTAATGTAAATTGATTATTTTAACCCTTTAAAAAGTACACACAAGTGTCTGTTGGTGCATGCACAGTTTGCAACCATCCTAGCCTACAAGTGCAGCATGTTCTCATGATCCCCCAAAGACACCCTCATCCACTTAGGCCAGCCTCATCATCATAGTGATCATCTGGAAACCAGTGAACTGTTTTCTGCCTCTATAATCCATCTCTTCTGGATGGAATCATAGCCTCTGGTGTGGAGGTGGAATCACACGCTCACTGCCTTCTGCGTCTGATGGCCTTCACTCAGCAGAATGCTTCCACTTACAAGGCAGTGGTGCGATCGCTGCATTCCTCTTCATGGCGAAATGTATCTGTCATGTGGCTTTGCCGTGTCTGGATTATCCATTCATCAGCTGATAGAAATCTGGATTGGCCGTCGTGACTAATGAGGCCATGAACATTGGTGCACACACATTTGGACGGTGACAGGAATGTTTAATTGTAGTCCTTTTGCTGTGTAGGCAGGAGGGGAAAGATGTGAATCTGAGGAGCGAGGCAGAGCCCGACCAGCCTCTGGTTTCCAGATCACTGACTTGATGTTTGCATTTTTACTTGAAATGTGTCTTCCACTTCTGCGTGACCTACTGCTGTGCTCAAATAAGGCCATATCTCGTTGCTTCAGTGTCTTCATTTGCAAGGTGACGTCACTGGGCTGCGTGTAGTCACCAAGATCTTTTCTTGCTCTGAAAATCTGTGACCCGTGAAGCCGTAGTTTCCAAGTATGTTTTGCTCTGTGCGATTGATGCTGGTCACTTTCTGATCTCACTGGAGAATGGTTTCGTAAAGTGTGAGTTTTCATCAGCCCTCTTTAGATGGAAGGACACTTTCTACTTGGTTATTTGGCTCTGAAAAACTGTGTGTTTGGGCCCTGTAACTAAAAATAGAACTTCGGAAAAAAGTGCATTAGAAATAATTTCGATAATATTAGTAGAAAACATCCTAATTTATTTTAGCATAGTGGATGCTTAATAGAAAACCACAGATCTCTAAATTTCAGGAAGCTAGCAAAGCTTCTTTTCATTAAAATTATGAGGTCAGTCATTTACCAAGGATTTTGAATCTTGAACATAAAATTGAGCTCGTGGCATGTGAAGAAATTAGCCCTCAAGCTATTGAATTAGTCTCTGTCTTCCTTATCCCTTAAGACAGTATGAAACAACAAAAATGAGAGGCTCTGAGCTGGATACCTTTATGTCAGCTTGACACAAGCTAAAGCCATCTGAAAGGAGAGGCATCACCTGAGAAAATGCCTCAATAAGATCAGGCTATAGGCAAACCTGAAGGGCATTTTCTTAATTAGCGGTTGATGCGTGAAGGCCCAGCCCATTGTGGGTGGTTCCATCCTTGGCCTGGGTTCTATAAGAGAGCAAGCTGAGCAGCCATGAGGAGCAAGGCAGTAAGCAACACTCCTTCATGGTCTTTGCATCATGCCTCCACATCGCTTCCTGTTTCTTGGTTCCTGTTCTTCTTGAGTTCCTGTCCTGACTTTGATGATGAACAGTGACATGTAAGCATAAGTCAAATAAACTCTTTCCTCATCAAGTTGCTTTTGTTTATGGTGTTTCATTACAGCAATAGGAACCCAACTAAGAGATTCTTAGCGAGTGTCAGTTTTCAGGAGTGGGTAGCAAGCACTGCACTAAGGTCTGCTTCTAGGTTATTGTTAGAATTTTGAAGCAAGAGTCAGAAGTGCCTATCAAAGACTTGTGAAGTAGAAAATGATTCAGTTGGGCAGTAGGACATGTGAGCACTGGGGTTCCTACCATTGAAATGCAAAACTGAAGAAAATGTAATGATGTTAAAAATAGTTTTAAATATTTTTTTAAACAAAGTCTTGAATGTGGACATATGAAGAATAAAGTCATCAGCTGAGGGGAACTTTCCGGAAATGAGCGGTGTGTTGAGCAGTGAGTGTAGATGGAACATGGAAGGTTGACCGTCTCCATTTTGGAACTATTGATCTAGAGCAATCAGCTGATACTAGACTTAAATAACAAAATATTTACATGTTATCAAAGTACTACTAAGGCTTGCTTATTAAAAAGTGAAAAAATGGTAACTTTACAGTGGGAAAGCTGACCAGAGTCACCTTGTGGTGGGGTAACTTGAGATTTCTGATGTCAAGAGCTGAGAAACATTTAATATTATGTATTCAGTGTCCCCCTAAAAAACATTGTTTGAGTATAATTGAGTAGAGATATAAAGCCAAAGGGAACATTCTTCAAAATAACTACTTGGCTCCTTTGAAAATTTTCAGTGTTGTTAAAAATGAAGTATGAAAGATTGTTCCAGATGCAGGGGATGAAGATGGCATGACAACCACATGCTGTGTGTAAGCGTAGATTGAGGTCAGAGGAAATCTGACAAAGGACTTATTGGAACTACCGCAGACACATGAACACAGACTGCGCTAGATATGTGGGTTAGACAGATGTCCTGCTTTATATTTGAGAATGCCTTTGTTCTTAGGAAACACTGTATGTGGGTAAACACAATTCTGGAAGTAGTTCTGAAATAGCTCAAATGTGTTTTGTGATGTGTGGGTGCGTTTTTACTCATGTGTACATGTTAATGTGTTTAGCATGTGCTTGTGGGTTAGTTGTAGTATGTTTATTAGTGTTTGTATGTACATGTTAGTGTGCTGTGTTTTAGTGTGGTAGTGTGTTACCATGCACTTGAGTTTTCATGTTCATGTAGAAAGCCAGAAATCACATGCAATGGAAGTGGTAGTCTCTGCTGAGTGTGATTGGCAGGCCTGCAGCACTGTGTTCTGCTCCTGGTCTGCCTGTTCTGTGCAGCTGTGAGAGAACACCACAGCTGGACCATGTGCCCTGAGCTGAGACTTCCTAGCTAGCAATTCTGAAAGCTGTGGAGTCAACGATGGAGGGTCTGTGTCACCAGGCTTTTGTTGTATGCTGTAACACACAGAAAGCACTACGTGGAGGAGGATGAAAGGCTGGGGCAGAGGGAGGAGATCAAGGGAGTTGGACTCAGCGCTTTTGTCAGGACCTTACTCTAAAAGTAACAGCGTCGTCCATTTATGAGGGCAGAGCTGTGGCCTACCGCCTCTTAACCATGCAGAAATGACAATTAAATTAGAAAGACACAAAACTTTAAATGATATCATCTTTCAAGTATCTTGTGGGTTTGAATTATTTCAACATAAAAACTGTTAGAAGATGTAAGCATCTGGGTATGGTGGTGCACACATTTCATCCCAGCACTTTGGGAGGCAGAGGCAGGTGGATCACTGTGTGTTTGAGGCCAGCCTGTTCTATAAAGTGAGTCCAGGACAGCCAGCATTGCTGGACAGAGAAACCCTGTTTTAAAAAAACCAAAAAAAGAAAAAAGAAAAGAAAAAAAAAAGCTACAAGCCTGGTTGTTAATCTCCTGCCTGAGTCACTCATCAGAACACACAAGGCAGAAGCCAATTCCACCGCATTATCTGTCAGTGTGCTGTGTAACCCAAAGTTCTGCTTGCTGTAACTCTCTCAGAATGTGGCGCCCGCGCCACCGCGGTACCGAGTCAAGGGTGAGGGACTGCGGATTTAACTCACACACACATACACACATAATAACACAGCGGGTCCTTCATGCTAAGAAAGCAGCAGCAGCGGCAGCCACAACAACCTTTATTCAGTGTTCAAAGAGCCTTCTTAGAGGCAGCAAAACAGGAATGCCACTCGCAGGTGAAATTCCTTAAGAGGTGATTGCGGACAGGAGGAAAAGTCCCGAGGAGGGGAGGGGTGCGTTCTCGGAGCAGTAAACATGACTAGCTAACCAACATAAACACAGACATGGAAGCTGCTAGAAACAGGACATGAAACAGCAAGACAGGCAGACAGCCCATTCGGGCCTGGTCCCTTACACGAGAATATTATACATTTTGTGAACAGTTCATCTCATGAACATTAGCAGCGTTTAGTTGTACGTCGGGACGTTTACTATGCTAGGGAGATGCTGACAGCTGGGAAAGAGCAAGTGCTGCAACAGGGTCATGTGACAAGGTAAACACGAAACCGAATAGCAGTGGCACAGTAGCTAAGACACATCTGGGAGCAGTGCAGTAGAGAGGCAGGGTGGTAAGGTGGGGCCTCTCCTGCTGGTGGGGTGGAGGGACAGAGCCTGGGGGTTAGTGGGCTCTGCGGTTGTTCTGTATCACAGAGGCATAACAGCCTTCCCATGGATAATAACAGAAAACACGTAAGGTGTAGTTTAGTTACGTAAACTCCAAAGACATCAGAATGGCATAGGCATAACATCAGAGCATGTGTGGCACAGACCGACCGTTTGTCATGCTTGCTTATAGCCTGGTGTCATCATTACAGATGTATTTATTCATAATTATTGTGTGTGTGTATCTATTTATGGGCACGCGTATGCCAGGCCATTTCAGTGAAGGGCAAAGGACAAGCTTTAGGGGCAAGCTCTCTCCTTTTTCTATGGGCTGAAGGGTACTGGGTGCAGGTTAGCAGGTGTGTGAAGTGGCTTTAATCACAGAACTGTCTCGTCAACTCTTGTTACAGTTTTGCTCACATTTGAAGATGACACCAACCCCCTCTTGAGAACAGGGACTCTGTGGTGTTACGCCGTTGAATGCCTCATGTTGGCAGATCTCAGTGTGAGATCACCGAATGGCAGAATGCAGTCACATTTCCATAAAAACATCTTACAATTTTCAAATTGCTACTGAAAAGAGACATTTTGTTTTTATTTTAATTGTCATAATCAGTTTATACTGTTAGAATGATGACAAACAGTCAAAGGCAAATATTAAACACAGTTGTCATCCGTAATTTAAGGCTCAACACTCCTGATACACGTGGGTTATACAGCTTGTAAGAACAAGTTCAGATGCGCAGGTGGGCAGAGGGGCTGCAAACAGCCACAGGAGAAGGAAATAAAAATAGCAAGCACAAAGCATTCACCTCCAAGAACAGATAGAGTGGTAATTTAACTGATAGGACATTTCTGGCATGTGGAATTAGATTCCATAATGTTATGATAACCCATGTTGGTGAGTGTTTAGTAACGAACAACAGAACCCTTTAAACTGTTTCGGTATCCAGTGGCATGGAAATAGTTAAGTGACACACGGATTCATGCCATTTGACATCACTTGAACACGATGACCTGTTTTGAAGATTTTATTTTTCATTGTGGGTGTGTGTCTTTGTGTAGGTGTGTGCATGAGGGTGAAAGGCAGAAAAGAGCATTAATCCGGAGCAGAAGTGACAGGAGGTTGTGAGCCACTGGATATGGTGCTGGGAATTGAACTTGGGTCCTCTGTGAGAACAGTGTTCACTCTCAGCTGTTGGGCCCAGACTTTCTGAGGATTTCACATGCTCTGTTTATGCTGTCATGTTAAATGCACAAAGCAGCAAACAAGACATGGGCTTTCAGTTCTGCCAGAACACACATGTACACTTCTGATAATCGTGGTTATGGAAGGTGCTAGAATGTTGGCTGAAAACAGATGAAATACTATCAGACAGAAACTGTGGTACTCTTACAGCTTTTCTGAAATTTTGTCAAAATAGAAAGCTAAAAGGTACATGTAGAAAAAAGTGCTGAAAGGCTAAAGAACAAAAATTTCAGCACTGGTTCCATGACTTACATGCATGAAAATATCATAAACCCACTATTTTATGTAATTAGTACATGGTAATTAAAAAAAAAAGCCTTCCTCACAAAATTGAAGCAAACATACACACCAGAAAGAAAATATGAGTCAGGTGAAAAGCAAATACCATGCATTCCAGTGAATGTGCTAATCAGCATGTAATCAAGACGTAAAGATCAGTGCCAATGCTAGACAAAGGGCACGTGTGGGTGGAAGGCAGCGGAAGCAGGAAGGTTAGGGGTGCTTGTCCAGGTGCCCGTGGGCGCGAGGGAGCTGGGGTGAGATCGGCCTCCTGACAGGGACAGGTCCACCAGCTCTGTGAGAAAAGATGCTGCTCCCGCAATGACAGCCGATGTCTTTGGTGTTTTCTTTCTTAATGCTCTGGGCATTAGGAAACACACACAAGGTAGAGGAGGTGATGGGTGCATTCCTAGGAGGTTGTTTTTTCGATGCGTGAAAAGCACTGGCATCTGTAACCATGTTCATACTTGTTTTCTTTGCCACAGACACCTTTCTAACCAACTCGACTTTGCGGTGATTCAGTTCAGGCCTTCTGAAGAGACAGCCTCTTGTCTTAATGAGTCACACAGGTAACCATCCACTCTAGTTAAGCCTCACTGTGTTAACTAGTGTTACCTACAGACAAATGGACCCATGAGTATGCACCCCAGTGTCCCTTGGAGTGTCCCCAAATGTCCTCACTGAGACACTGTGGCTCTGTCTTTCCTATCTGACACTCCACGATGGGATGGGATGGGAGTGTCTTCCCTCCCAGTGGAAACTGGGCTTCCACTGCAGTGGTTTTTAGAGAGACAAGGAGCAGCTGTGAGGGCCCTGAAGGCCTGTCCCCAGGTGAGATGCATCCTCCTAAATCCAGCCCCTTCCCTACCGCTGCCAGGCCACGCCCCTCCCCAGGCTGCCAGTCAGAGCCAGGGACTAGACTCTTCTATTTTCACACTTTGTTAGAAGATTCTCCTTTTAGCCACTTTTCTCGTGTTGCTGTGTGCTCCTCAGAGGCGACCCATGCTTCGGAAGCTGTGTAGAGGGGAGCACATGGCTCTTATGTTGCCCAGTTCAAATCATCTCTTTCCTCGGGATCAGACGCTAAGCCTCTTTGCAGGCACACATCAGACCTGTGCATCTTTACCCTCTTCAGACTTGGTCTTTACGTGTTGAGATGCCACTCATCTGGTAAGAAAGTGAACACAACTTTCCTCAGGTGCCAGAGCTATTCCCCCCTCAAGGGAGAGCCTTCTCTTGCTATGAAAACTTGAGCTTAAGTAGGAATGAAGGTGTAAAATGCTGAATGTGTAACCTAAAGTTGAGAGCAGCTTTGGTTTCCGAGGCTGAGCGTATTAAAAATATTAAAAGAGTCATTAAAAACAGGATCTAAAGGTCTGTATAGCAGAATTATTAAAGAGCGGTTGTATGAATATATGTGAGTCTACACTTGAAGTGTGCTGAGCCTTTTGGCAGGTGTTAGTGATTTACTTCTCATCCAGGCCACGCTCGCAGGGGATGCTGGGACAGGCCACATGCCCACCATGTGTGGATGCTGTTGGCTCTAAGTTAACTGAACAACTTAGGGACATTTTCAATGAATAGATGCAGTATTGTTACACATGCTTGTTTTAGTAATTTGGAACTATCTGCTCACCCGTGGAAGGCTAGTAATCACCTCCGAGGTTGTGGTGATGGTGACTGTCTCTGTGCGTGGGGAGTATTCAACAAGTAAGTTTTCACTAGGATTTATACACTTCAGACGTGGGTCATCAATGGCCAAGAGTACATTGTAGTTTAGACCGACTTATGTGGCACCACTGCTCTGTCTGACCTTGAGAAAAAGACTTCCTCACAGGGCAAAGCCCTCATGCTCTCAGGGCATGGCTGTACTTGGGTGGTTCCCTAGCCTGTGGTGTGGCAGTGGTTTTTTTTTTGTTGTTGTTGTTTTTGTTTTTTAGTACTTAACTTTCCTCTGCAAATATTATATAATGTAGCAGGCACAGAATAACTATCCTCTGTTGGAAACAAAAACCTTTCATTTTCATTGTAGCAGCTTAAAAAGCAAAACAAAACCAAAGAACCAACCCAATTTCAACTAATTACTGCTTCTATTGGCGTCTGCTGAATGTCAAGTAGTTTACAGGCCTTCTGGCTTTAAGCTGATATGTGATTTTTCTTTTTGGCATTTAAGAGTCATATTTCTTGGGATTGAGTCTTTGCTCAACCTACTTAATTTTATATTTCATTTTGGTGCTGGGAATCAAACTTGAGACTTTGTATATCCTGAGAAATTGATTTTTTTCTTTTTACTGAATTCCCTTCATAGCTCTTTCTTTTTCTCTTTAAAATCCCCTTTTGCGGGGGCAGTTTTTATACATACAATGAAATAAAAAGCATGCTGACTAGAAATCTGTAGCAAAGTCTCCATATTACAACAAAAATCTCTCAACAAACACAAGGCTTTCACACTGAGTAGAGCATCGCAGAGAAGCCGGTGTCACCCTCCTGCACCTCCAGTGTCAGCTATGACCTGTGAGGCTATACTCACCCTGAAATAAGAGAAAATCATAAAAAACATTGACCAGGGATTTACACAGAATGGGCAGGAGGATGTGCGGGCAGAATAGAAAATCTAAGCAAATATCTTTATTTGCTGTGGTTTGAATGAGAGATGCTGCCATAAGCCTGGCTGTTTGAGCTCCTGGTCACCAGATGGAAGGTTTAGCAGGGTTATGGAGCCTTTAGCACAGTGGTTCTCAACCTGCAGACATTGTATCCTGCACATCAGATATTTACATCATGGATCATGATGAAATTTCATTACATGAAATTACAGTTATGAAGTAGCAACAAAATAGTTTTATAGTTGGGGGTTGGTCACCCCAGCGTGAGGAGCTGTATTAACGGGCTGCAGCATCAGGAAGGCTGAGAGCTTCTGCTTTTCCAGATGGAACCTGGAGAGAAATGGAGCCAAGCCTTAAGGCTGTAGAGCCTGCCCTCACTTCTTGTTCACTCTTTGCTCCCTGAGTGTGGTACGATGTGACCAGCCAGTTTCTTGCTCCTGTCTCCATGGCTTCCCTGTTTCCAGCCATGTCGGCTGCCAGGATGGATGCGGTGTACTCTTGAACTGTGGGTCCAAACATTCTTCTTTAAGCTGCCTCCATCAGAGTGTGTTCTCACAGTAATAGAGAGGTAACTAAGACAGAATCCCCATCCAAAGTGGCTCTCACCATGTGAGAAAAAAGTAAAGTACAAGTGAAATTATGATATGGGAAAATTCTGTGTGAAGTGTATTATAGGGGCACGTTTAGGACCATGATGCCATTGTAGATTGATGGATAATGGAGACATCATGAATGTTTTTGAGTTTGTTGGAGTGTAGTCTGTGTAAGAAATATACCTTGAGTACAGTCATGAGAAGGTGTTCTGATGGAGCCTGGCCCCAGGATCTAGAGCAGGTCATTATCTCTTGCTGCATCTCAGATTTCGTTCCTGTGACTGAGGAGAGGGCACAGAAGGGAGCACCAATACATAGATCCAGGAGAGGGCATAGAAGGGAGCACCGATACATAGATCCAGGAGAGGGCATAGAAGGGAGCACCGATACATAGATCCAGGAGAGGGCATAGAAGGGAGCACTGATACATAGATCCAGGAGAGGGCATAGAAGGGAGCACCGATACATAGATCCAGGAGAGGGCATAGAGGGGAGCACAGATATAACATATGGCCTCAGAGACAACAAAGAAATCCTAAAGTCAGAGGTAATAAAGATGAGGGTTTGACAAATTATTTAGCACCAGAGCTTGCTCCAGAGAAAAATAATAAATTTTGCTTAAATTGATGTGGATTTTATGTTTCTGAGGTTGTGCGCTTGCAACAAAGCCAATAGACATTTAAATTGGGTTTTCAAGCTGGCAGTCTTCCACATTCACTTCAGCTAAGTGTAAATGCCTCAATTCCCTCTATGTCTTCAGTAGACAGGAAGTCGTTACAGCACATCTTAAAAGTACACTGAGGATTTATTTGTATTAACATCTTAATTTTGCTAAGTGCTGTGTGCTTGCTTTTACTTTCCTGCTAGGAGATTGCTTGGAAAATGACATTTCATTGTAAAAGTTAAGAATTAATATCACAAGTAGTATTTCCATAAGCAAGAAATGTCTCCCTGTAATCTACAGTTATCTGTACATTTAAGCCAACATTTGCGTACTCCAGTAATCATATGTACTCTAAAAAAAATATGAGTGTTATACAAAATAGAAATTGACGTGTTCAGTTGGACTCCATAAGGCTAAACTTCATTAAAATGAAATGCAATGGCATCAGTAATGAAGATAAAGACTAGAACACTTTCAACTCCAGGACAGCTCATCAAGACCCATCTCTCCCGTCTCCTCATTCCTATTCTTCTTCTTCTGTTTCTTTAGAATTGTATTTCTATTACATCTGCCTTTGATTTTTAATCACACATGCCAACTCTGGCCTATTTCAGAACTTGCAGTTACCATAATTTTGCTTAGGTGACTGCTTCCTTGGCCTCCCAGGCCTCTTCATGTGTATGTTAGCTACATCTTATGTTATTTGTTTACATTTCTTTCCTTCCCATGGAATAGAATTATAAAGGAAAAATATTCTTTCTGCTCTTGTGTCCACAGGGACTAGAACAGTGTTGAGGTTCTCAGCACATTCAGAAAATGGCTTATGATTGAATTAAAAAAAAAAATGGAAAGCTTGCATGAAACCAAACCTTAATTCTACCTCCCCTCTTTCCTTCCTCACTCTGCCTTCCTATCAGTCCCATCCACAGGCCCACCTCCCACTGACGACTGTAGTTACATGCCTGTTGCTGTTCCTGACCAAAGGACTGTTCCTGTCTACTCTCTTACGGAGTTAGCTAGCAGGCGTCCCTCGCCATGTGTTTGCCAGGCTGTTCATGTTTTCTTCCCATAGCATATCGTATGTTCTGATTGCAACACCAGGCACCACAATCAGGCGCTGTTAGATGACGACGAGGGGACCAGTTTTGAAGCATGTATGTTTTCTGATAAAATTAAGGTAGATAAGAGTCACGGAAGCAGTGATACTATTCAACAGAAGAGAGATATGCCCCTCCTTTTTTTCCACCATGGTGAGACCTGTGAGAACAGAAAAGTAGCAGCTAGCTCCAACAGAAAGAAAGCTTCGTTATGGGACCAGTTTGCACCATTTGCTTCTGTGATTACAGTTAGATTCCATGTGGGATTGTGTACAGAAATAGCAGCTGCCTCCAATGCACAATCCAAGGTCCAGTCACAATGGTAATGCATTGGCATGCTTAGCCTTACGCCTTACCCAGCAGTATTTCCTGTGTCTTCCTTTGTAATCCAGGTTTGCCTCAAAAACTATGACCCTTCTGCTCCTGCTAGCAGAATACTAGGTTTATAAGAAGTGTCATTGCATCTACCTTAAGAATACATTTTAACAGTTTTTTCTTCAATAGAAAAAGGTAATGGAAATGGAATTAATTTTTAATTTCTATTGTGGGCCGAGTGTTTTTATTGGGCAGTTTTCCTGCTTTTCTTTCAATCCCCAGGTTATAGGAATTAAACTCTTACTATGATTATTGCAGAGTAAATTAAAAAAAAAAAAAGATTTGGACTCAGATATGGGAACTAATTTGCCCATGGTCATAGAAGTAACCCTCAAAATTATTCCACATCTGTTTAAAAAGTCTATGCCCAGCATAGCTCTATTATGTCTGATTATAATACAAAACTACAAGAATTGTAGTTTGGCCTCGACCAATGGCAAACCTTTGATACCCAGGCTGGGGAACTACTGCTGCCTTCTGAGTCAGTATAAATTTGTAGTAGGATATTTCGGGTCCACTGGGACTGTTGCTGCTCTTGTAGATGGTAGGACACACTTCCTGGAGCAGACCCCTGCCCTCAGCAGGTAGCCTCAGCAATCCTTTATGGCCTGTGGCAGGTGCTTGAACAAAGGACGAGTGGGATTCACCCTTCTGGGAGGAAAGGTCTCCAGATAGGGACCCACTGCTGGGACCTTGAGACACACGACACAGCTGCTAAAATGTGTTGACTATGAAGTCACACACTGTCGTTGGTCACCACAGGGTCTTTGGTTAGAGCAGAAGTGGTGTCCAGCTGTGTGTAAGACAATATGCGGTCTCTTCCCATCAGATTATCAGCTTCAACTATCTTATATCTAAGAACGAAAGGTGGAATTAACAGCATGAAGGTAGACAGATGGCTGGTGAGGTGCAGGGCTCATGGTAGCCGTGTGACTGTGATCTTGGTGATGTGGGAGAGGCTCTGGGAAAGCTATAATCCTAAAAGGTGAGCATTCTTTTCTTTTTTGTTTCTTTGTCTTAATTTTTATTTACTTGCTTAATTAATTCACTTTATATCCTGATTGCAACCCTCTCCTTCCATCTCCCCCCTTCTCCCCTCTCCTCCTCAAAAATGGGGGAGGTCCCCCATGGGTACCAACACTAATTGCTGCAGAACTAGGTGCGTCCTCTCCCACTGAGGCCAGACAAAGTAGCCCAGTTAGGAGAATGGGATCCAAAGGCAGGCATCAGAGTCAGGGAGGACCCCTGCTCCAGTTGTTGGGGGATCCACATGAAGACCAGGCTGCCAATCTGCTACATTTGTGCAGTGGGCCTAGGCCCAGCCCATGCATGCACTTTGGTTGGTAGTTCAGTCTTGGAGCCCCTAAGGGCCCAGGTTGCTTGCCTCTGTAGGTTTTCTCATGGAGCCAGTGGGCATTATATCCATGGTAATGAGATAGTCTTCACTTACAGGATGACAGCTGCTCTCTACATCTCACAAATGTGAATCTTTAAAACATTAAGTTTACTGATAAATCCATGTTCAAAAGAGTATTTTGTATTTATTAAATGAAACTGCCTTTAAAACTATAAGCTGTGCTGATGTGCTACTTCTGAGCCCAGTTTCTGTTAATAGTGAAGTTTTTTCCCCTTTCTCTCTAGAACAGTGGGGGTTATAATTGTCTGTTTTGTTGATTTCCAGTCATGACACATTCTAGGTTAGGTAAATAAACTGAACTGGAAAATAACATGCTGGCTAACCCTGTCTACCACTCTACTGAAAGCTGTCAAATTTTCATTTCAATGTTTTATTCGTGAGCGTCAGTATAAAGGCTGTTGTCAGACCTCGGCTTCTCATGCCTTGATTGCTTTGGAGTGAGAATTTGAGTTATGTATTTTAGAAATAGATTAAAGTCTAAGGGCAAGCCTTTTTGGGTACAAAGTCATGAGGCTGCTTCTGCCAGTGTGTGCGTGCACGTGTGTACGTGCGTGTATGCACATGACTCAGCATCAGTCTTCTTTGTTTTAGAAGCAAGGTGGTTATATTCTGCTAGACTAGCAACTGGGTGTCCTCTTGTCTGCCAAGTCATGTCTTTGTGAATGCTGAGCAGGGGCAGTGATAGGGAGGTGTCCTGCAGACCCAGTTGGCAGGAGGGATGGGACAGAGAGTCCTATCGGCCACCTGTGAATTTGGCAGCCTCTGGGTTGACTAGATGTGCCTTTCCTTTCCTTTCATTATTTTTTTCCAACTCTGGAAGTACTCTCCTTAAGGATGTTGGAACTTTGAGTTCATGGAGAAAGTCTGAGCAGGTGTGAGTCAAGGTGTAAATTGTAAAATGTAAGCTGCCACGTTTAGTTGATGAGGGCAGTGCGGGTAATTAGCAGTGAGATCTCCTTACTGTTTCCTTTAGGGTCTGCTTCCTATGCAGTTCATAGTGTGCAGAAGCCCCCACAACCTTCCACAACCCCCTCAGATAACACTCCTTCCACTGAGGCCATGCCAGGATGTCAGAGCTAAGCTGTGCCTTGTACACAGTAAGCAAGAGAGACACTCAGACATCTACAGTCATTAGAGTCACAAGTGGTCAAATGTATAAGATGATGGAGATCTCGAACAGGGCAAGAGAAAAATGAGTTGAGTCAAGGGACCTGGTATAGAATTTGACCACAACATGGAATGAAACAGAAACACAATTTGGAAGAATAGATGGAGTTAGAAACTGTCAAGTTTCATAAGAAACACTGGCTGTAGTAACGTTGCTAACATTTATTTATCTGGCCCTTCACCTAGTCAGCCCCTCTTGGGTGGTTCTGATGGGCTAGACCCTATGCTAGACACTTTGGATGTGGCTCTTAGCAAAACGAACAGAGAGCTTTTGCCTGGTGGTGCCTGCATTCTAGTGGAAGGAGGCTGTAAAGGAAGCAACAAGTTAGGCGTGCATCCTGCTAGCAATTAAATGGCCAAGGAGAAAAAGAAAGCAGGAAAGGGGTTAGGGTGGGGCAGGGGGGGGGGCTGGATGAGTGGTGGTGGTTGCAGTTTTAGGTAGAGGAGCATAGTAAGTTAATATTGAGCAAACTGAAACCTCACCAGCCATGCACTCTGCTAAAGGAGCACATGGCTGGTTCGCTAGACGTCATCAACTGTGGAAGTCAGTGCTGTTGCTTCACTGGAGTTGTCAAGGCTGGGACCACAGCGAAGTCAATGCTGGGCTTCCAGAGCTTGCGTTTCTAGTCTCTGACAGTTGGATGATGAGGTTTGAGAAGTTTCCCAAATGTTCTTGTTTGGAGCTGGAAGGATATTATTGACCAGTCAAACTTGAGGGTCGGAGCCAGTGAGGTGGCTCAGCAGGTAAAGGTTCTTGCTGCCTTGAGTTCAGTCTCCAGAACCCACACAACAGAAGGGCAGAACAGACTCCCAGAGCTTTTCCTCTGTCCCCTCCTGCTCCTGGTTAAATAAACAAAACAGCAATACAACAACAACATAAAATAAACCTTAAGGGTGTTTGACAGTCACCTGGAGAGCTTGTTAGAACCCAGATTTCTGAGTTGTACCCCTCAGCTTTTATTAAGTAGGCTGAGTCGACTCAGAGTTTTCATTCCAACATATTTGTGTGTGATGCTGTTACTGAGGATGTGGACAGCACGCTCTAGGAATGGCCAGTCTAGCTAGGTGGAAGTCACTGACGAGCTGCCTAACCTCAGGAGGCAGAGAGCTCAGCCTGGATTTATTGGGGCTGACTGTGTTCTGGACTAGGTAAGGCATGCCAAAAGGGTAAGGCAACTAAACTCTCAAGAAATCAGCTCTTGTTTGGGCTCAGTGTTTAGCAAGTTGCTTTTGGATTCATTTGTCTGGTTCTTGAACAGATAAGACCAGAGGCTTTCAATCTACTTGTTGTGAAACGGTTCGATAAATGGTCTATTGTTGAGTGATCAATGCATTGGGAAGAGAGGCTGAGCACTTTTAGCCGCCACCAGAAATTCTATCGCCAGGGTAGTATTTGGAGAAGCTTGTTGTTAAGGAGGGTAAGATACAGAACCTGGAGATGGCAAAAGGTTCCTCCCCACCAGTGTCTCACACAGAGCCTTGGTGCCTGATGTGTGGCAGGGACCAGCAGCAAGGGCTCCACCTACAGGTGAAATGAGGAAAGTGAGTCCTCCCAGCTCCTGACCAGAGCTGTGTGTTTCTTCGCACCAAGGTGGGGATGGAGTTGGGGTGAGGAGCTGAGGGTGCGAGGTGTGGAATATTCCTTAAGAAGCTCTGCTTCTGGGCATTTGACAGTATCGCCCTAGGGGGCTGAGCAGGTGAGCTGTACCTGAGCTCTTTGTGGTGTCAGCTCATTGACCTCCTTTCTTTCTTTCTTTCTTTCTTTCTTTCTTTCTTTCTTTCTTTCTAATTGATTTACTCAGATTACATCTCAATTTTTATCCCCTCACTTGTATCCTCTCATTCCTCCCTCCCTCTCTCTCTCACCCCTATTCCCATCCCCTAGGTCTGTGACAGAAGGGGACCTCCTGCCTCACCATATGGTCACAGCCTATCAAGTCTCATCCTGGTAGCCTGCTTATCCTTTCTCTGAGTACCATTAAGCCTCCTCACCAAAGGGAAGTGGTCAAATATGGGGCACCAGAGTCATGTCATAGTCAGTCCCCACTCTCCACACAACTGTGGAGAATGTCCTGTCCATCGGCTAGATCTGAGTAGGAGTTCAATGTTTATTGCATGTGCTGTCCTTGCTTGGTGCAGTAGTTTGAACAGACCTCCCTGGGGCCAGAGCCACCCATTATGATGTTCTTCTTGTAGGTTTCTAGGACCCTCTAGATCCTTCTATTTCCCTATTATCCCATGCTTCTCTCACCTAGAGTCCCAATAGGAAGTCCCCACATTTATCCCAATCTTGTGGTAAGTGAAGACTTTCATGGGACATCCCTTTGGGTTAGTGCCCAATTATAAGTGAGTATATACCATGTGAGTCTTTCTGGGTCTGGGTTAATTAACTCAGGATGATCATTTCTAGTTCCATCCATTTGCCTGCAAATTTCAAGATTTCCTTGTTTTTAATAGCTGAGTAGTATTCCATACTGTAAATGTACCAGTTTCTTTATCTACTCTTCAACTGAGGGACATTTAGGTTGTTTCTAGGTTCAGGATAGTATGAATAAGGCAGCTATGAACATGGTTGAGCATGTGTCCTTGTTGTGTGCTAGAGCATCTTCTGGGTATATTCCAAGGGGTGGAATAGCTGAGTCTTGAGGAAGCCCTATTCCCATATTTATCACCATGCACAAAACTCAAGTCCAAGTGGATTAAAGACCCCAACATAAAACCAGAGACACTAAATCGGCTAGAAGAAAAAAGTGAAGAAGAGCCTGGAACACATTGGCACAGGAGACAACTTCCTGAACAGAGCACCAACAGCCCAGGCCTTAAGGTCAACAATTAATAAATGGGACCTCATAAAACTGAAAAGCTTCTGTAAGGCAAAGGACACTGTCAATAGAACAAAGCAACAGCCTACAAACTGGGAAAAGATCTTCACCAACCCTACATCTGACAAAGGTCTAATATCCAAAATATATAAAGAGCTCAAGAAATTAAATACCGCCAAACCAAATAACCTAATTAAGAAATGGGGCTCAGAGCTAAACAGAGAATTCTCAACAGAGGAATATTGAATGGTTGAGAAACACTTAAAGAAATGCTCAACATCCTTAGGCATCAGAGAAATGCAAATCAAAACGACACTGAGATTCCATCTTACACCCATCAGAATGGCTAAGATCAAAAACTCAAGTGACAACATATGCCGGTGAGGATGTGGGGAAAGAGGAACACTCCTTCATTGCTGGTGGGAGTGCAAACTTGTACAGCCACTTTGGAAATCATTGAACTCTTAAAAAGCATTCAGTGGTCAAGAATGTTTCCACATTGTGCTGTAGGACACAATAGGTAAGTTCACTTTGACATCTTTCAGATAAAAATATATTTCAAAAAACTGAAAAGGTTTGGCTAATAACATCGGGCTATGTTTCGGGTTGAACAAAGCTAGAGAGAGTCGTGTGGCCAGGCTTTTTCAGTCTTTAACATGTGCGTGCCCTTTCCCGGTCCTCCAGGAGGGAACCATGCAGCTGCTCTTGCCGTTCTGACCACAGCAGCCTGTGTGGGTAGCTTTCCGTGCTTACAGTCTGAGGAACGCCCTGTGTTATAGCTGGAGCTGACTCTTTGTGACTGTTAGGCTTTCAGATTTAGCAGGTTTCCTAACCTAGGGAAGGAAACCAACTTCTAGTTCTTCATTTTTTTTTCCTTTTTAAAAATTAATTATTTTTTTACATGTACATTTACATTACTACACATATATAAAATAAACCACATACAACAAGAAGACCCACAGAACAATCAGGAATTACATTCATGTTACATTCATAGTGTTTTGGCTGTTTGTATTTGGCAACCTTGAAGAAAACATTTTCTTATCTTGGCGAGTCTGAAATTCTGAACATAACTCAATATCTATCGTATCTCTTCTCTATCAACTTAAAACGTCTATCTAGACCCAAAAACATCCTAACCCCCAGACAACCAACTTTACTTGTGAAACTAAACTATTTGGCCTTCAGCCCCATCGGAGACTTGAGAAGGAGCAAAATCAATCACCTGAATAAACATGAAGTGCAGGTTAGCAGCTTCCATAGTAACAAAACAAAAACGACAGAGACAGTTTGCTGCTCGGAGAGTCACCCATAGTTCTCTAAAAACGTTGGAGCATCATCTTTGGCCTTCTGGCCCAGTACATCTGACAGACATATTTGTGAGGCGGGAGCTATTGAGTACATGCTTACCCTGTCTTAGCAGAGTTCAGCCGCCGACTCTGCCAGCATCCAAGCAGAATTCTGTCAGTGGCTGGAACGAGCACATTTTGCCCAGTGGCTGGTTCGCCATGTTTGAAGCCACCTAGTTCTTATTTGTAATGGCCGTCCCTTCTCTCTTCAAATGCAAGGGAAGTAAGCCTCTCCTTTCCTTTAACACCCTAGCAAGCTCTGCTCTCTACACACTGCCTTGTTCCTGTCTCTTGCTGTCCCCAAGGCTTGTCCCTGGCGTGCGACCAGCCGCCTCAGTCTGATAGGGAAGGGAATTGCGGCTGCCTGTCTTCCCACCTGAGTGCTGCTTCTTACCTTCTACAACACAAGAGTTTGACTGCATTTTTGATTCAGTTTCACAAGTGAGTCCTCTTTGCACCAGACCATAGGATGGGCCAGTGGTTCTGGCCTGTGAAAAGTATTCAAGATTTGTTAGCTACCTCTGTCTGGGCGAAACAAAGGGAAGCTACTGGGAAAATGTCAGTGTCACTGGCCATGTGCATGAGACAGGCTAGAGCGCCGCTACTGTGTGACGGAGAAGCAGGGAAGGTCAAGGTTTGATGGGCAGTTATGGGATGCACCACCCACCAACATATCTGTATTCAAATATAAAAAGAAACAAATGAACAGAGGCATTGGAGAAAGAGAACAGTTAGTTTCAGGGCAGTCCAAATTGGGTTTCATTGTTTTATTTCCATTAATGTCACTGCTTTCCTCTTTTTAAAAAATTCTTTGAGAATTTTTGTGCAATGTACTTTGGTCATATTCACCCTCCTCAGCCCCTCCCAGATCCATTAGCCCTTCCCTACCCACCCGACTTCATCCCCTTCCGCGCTGCCCTCCATGAACCTATGGAGTCCAAATTTTGCTGTCCATACTTTTGATAGCATTGCCATTCACTTAACATTGATGATCCCATGTTCTGAAGCCCCTAAGGATGTAAGTTGTGCTAAAACTTTATCAGTAATTCGGATGGTACTTTGTTTTGCTTCCATTGTCCTCAGGGTGGCATTTAATTTTCATGTCAGCAGCATAGCTCATAATAAGTACAGAATACTTTGTCTATGAAATTCTTCATTAGGGCACTATACCTGATCATTTTTTAGATGGAGCAATTGACTTTCTTCCTTCCCTCCTCTCCTCTCCCTCGCCTCTTCCTAATTTCTCCTCGTCCTCTTCCTCTTCTTCTTTGAGACCAGGTTTCTACTCTAGGGTTGCCTTCATCTTGACATGTAGCTGAGAATGTCTTTGAGGTTCTGCTCCCCCTGCCAGCCTTCACCTTCCCCATGCTGGGATTATGGGTTTGCACACCGTGTTTGACCAATGTGGTGTTGGGGATGGACCTAGGAATCTGCGGCATGCAGACACTGAACTAAATGAGCTACTCCCCCAACTCCTGTTTCCCTGCTTGTTTTATGAGATAATTTTGGTTTCATTTATCTCTGTAAGTGCTCGAGGGTTTTCTTCATCTATTTCTGCAGAAAACGAGGTAGTACTGTTACTTGTGCTTACACTGTCAACAGTTTTCCGAGGATTTTTAATTTTCCTGTCTCATTATCTTTAGTGCACTCTTTATGGGGTAAACTGATTACATGAATGTTCGAAATCTGACTCATTCTCCAGAGACAGTCAACTTACTGTACTAGACCAACACCAAAGGTGACTGACTCATCCCAAATGGAGGTGGACAGCCTCAGAGAGTGCAGTTTCTTTTAAAGTGCTGGGCAAGGCTAGCAGTGGTGGGAGGTGCCACTCTCTAAGAAATCCTGACTCTGATGAGCCCACATTGGAACAGTGGAGAGAACAGAAGGGTGCTTATGCCACGAGTCAGCAGGGAAGAACAAATAGAGACAGCAACTGCCCACCATCGCTAAGGGTAGCTTCCTGGTGAGCTGTGTGTAACCTTTCAAGCTTGGACCTAGGGATTCAAATGAACCCTTGTAAGTTACTAGAGGATTGTATTACTTTAATATTTCCACCATATTTACCCAATACAGCATTTATCAGGTACCAGGCTTGGTGCTGGGATACCATGTATGAGCGATAAGCATTGTTATTACCATCTTATTACCGTATAGTCCGGTGACTAGAGAGGGATGTGAAGAAGAGAACACAACCATTAGCTGTGACCTGTGCTGTGACAGGAGGAAGGCGCAGGAGCTTGGTGAAATGCCCAGAAGGCTCTTGCCCGTTTCTTAGGGAGTCAAGTAGGGAGAAGCATTTGAGGTTGGGGGATGCAGCTCAATCCGGAGAATGCTCGCCTATCTGTGAAGCCCAGGTTCAAACCCCAGCGCCCCTGAATAGAATGTAGTGTTGCAGACCTGTATCTCAGCACTCTGGAAGTGGAGGACCAGGATCTCAAGGTCACCCTTGGCTGCATAGTGACTTCAAAGCCAGCCTTAGATTCGAGACACCCTCTCCACAGACAAGCAAACACACGAAGAAGCACGTGTATGAAATATGAATAGAAAAGAGAGCCAGAGGAGTTGAAGAAGCAAAGAATAGTCGGAAGGAACACACGCAAAGATCCAGACGCAGCCGTAGGAGTGCGTTGTTTGTGCACACAGATACTGGGGGGTGGGGGGAGGGGCAGGAGAAATGACAAGAAATATTAGACAGGGGACAGTTTGGTGGGGTTGTAATCATTGGAGGTTTTTATAATCAGAAGGAATGGAGAGCCAGAGGCAGGAGAATTAATGCAAGATGCATCTTACAGGCAAGGTCTCTGGTGACATTCTGGGACGATTTGGTGGGATGTGATGGCAGGGACTAGGGCACTAAGGAAGATACTGTCACAGGCATTTCCATAAGGCGAGCTCGTTGCCTTGATTCACACCCCGTTTTGAATGGCTGGTGTGCAGGTTCGTGAGATGGTAATGTTTGTGCTTACTTTGTAAGAAGTGCTGTGACGTCTCTAACACAGCCTCTTAATACATATGTTGTCTGGAAACAATTCTTATATTCTCTCTATCTGCAAGTGGGATGTTTTTTAAAATTATAATTTATTCAAATTACATCCTGATTGTTATTCCCTTGATTGTATCGTCCCATTCCCATCCTCCCTCCCTTTTTCACACTCTTCCCCTCCCCTAGACCTCTTGACAGAAGGGGACCTCCTCCTCCACCATATGACCACAGCCTGTTAGGTCTCATCTGGATAGCCTACTTCCCCTTCTTCTGTGTGCCACCGGGCCTCCCCACCTTGGGGAAGTAATCAAATTGGGGACACCAGAGTTCATGTCAGAGGCAGTCCTTGATCGCCCCACAACTGGGGGGAATGAACTGTCCCTTGGCTAGATTTGAACAGGGAGTGTAGGTTTACTGCACGCATTGACCTTGGTTGATGCAACATTTTGTGCAGCCTGCTCCCACCCCCAGTCCAGATCCGCAGGCCTTGATGGTCTCCTTGTGGGGCTCCTGGCCCCTCTGGGTCCTTCCATCCCTCTGCTCTTCCACACTGCTCTCACCCTGAGTCCAGAAGTGAGTCCCAGCATCTGTCCTGATCCCCCTCTGGGTGGAGTCTCTCAGAGGACATCTATGTTGGGCTAACATCCACTTTAAGTGAGTATATACCATGTGTGTCTTTCTGGGTCTGGATTACTTCAGGGTGATCTTTTCTAGTTCCACCCATTTGCCTGCAAATTTCAAGATTTCCTGTTTTTAAAGGCTGAGTAGTGTCCCATTTTGTAAATGGACCACAGCTTCTTTATCCATTCTTTGGCTGAGGGACATCTAGGTTGTTTCCAGATTCTTACTATTATGAATAAAGCTGCTCTGTGCACAGTTGAGCAAATGTCCTTGTTGTGTGGTGGAGCATCTTTTGGGTATATGCCCAGGAGTGGTATAGCTGGGTCCTGAGCTAGAGTTAGTTATTCCCAATTTTCTGAGAAACCGCCAGATTCATTTCCAAAGTGGAATCACTTTGGAACGGAGGAGTGTTCTCCTTTCTGCACATCCTTGCCAGCATGTGCTGTCACTTGAGATTTTTATCTTAGCCATTCTGACAGGTATAAGATGGAATCTCAGAGTTTACCTGATGACCAAGGATGCTGAACATTTTTGAAGTTTCCCAATTATTGTCCTAAAATGTCTTGACATAAAGCAAAACAAAACAAAACAAAACAAAAAAAACTTTTGGCTTCTGTGGCTCTTTGTAAAGCTTATTTGTGTTAGGGGGGAGTAATTAGGACTCTTAGGGATTATACCTTGTCTCTGCAGTGGTGGGTAGACAGATTCTCTGGAAAGGGGGAAGAGAAAAACAAGTGTTTCTCCAAATGGGAAGGACTGCAGAAAACAAAGAAGCTTAAGACAAATGGTGCTTCTGGAGCCAGGAGGCTTGTGCACAGGAAGGAAGATGGCAGGATTAGAAAGGAGATCAGCTTGGGTAGACCATGGCTAATTAAGGGCAGCAAGGTGTGGAATGCATGCTTGTCTCTAAAGGAGAAGCTGGGACACTGCACAGTTCAGAGTCTGAAATGACAGCCAGAGCAGAGGTGGAAAACAGCACAAATACCGCGTGTGAGGCTGACCTGATGTGCCGCAGCATCTCAGCGACACAGAGGGGTCACAGAGCAGCCTAGAGAGGTGACTAATGGAGAGTGAGGGCAAGCTACAGATAGAGGGCCTGAGGGCACTGCTTCAAAACAGGGACGTTAAATGGATTCTCAAAAAGCATCATCTTGCTGAAGAGAAACCATTGCTAAGAACGGTTAGAATAGTTCTTTAGAAAAGCTCTTACCAGTGGCGAAGAGATAGCAATTTGAATTCTCACGGAGATGTGTGTCGTATGTTTGCTCTTGGCATCACTGTGGGGCCAGGCTGAGTCATCTGCCATGCTTATGTTGAGACACTCTTTGAAGAGGTGCTATGCTGGCTTTGGGCGTTTTATTCCTTAGTCACTTAATTGTGGCTGTTTGAAAGTGGCCTTTCTGTCTGTCACACACCATACAACATGTCCTCATGAGGTGCAGGAAGAGAAAGTACCAGGGGGGTGTGCTGCCGTCTTAGCCAGAGGTTATGAAATGAGTTTTATATACTACCCCCGAGCCACCCCTACCCCTAAATAGGCCAATATGTTTGTTGCCATATAGAGATCTAGAGTGGTGGGCGCTACTCCCTGGAAATCCTCAGCGAACACCAATTGTAATTGCATGTTAAAAGCAAGATTTAAGGGAAAAAATTGAACTGGATACAAATACAGATGGCTTTCTCATCAACCTTAGCAGACACAGGAACCTTTAGCAAGACCACATGAGCTCAGTCTTCTTGTAAATAGCAACTAACTGTCTACTTACTGACGGCTCACAGAGGCTCTGCTCCAGCAGGAGGGGCACTTTTCTACAGACGCCTCATTTCCTGTCCTTCTGTCCACTGTAGCAGGAACCCACTGAAACTAAACAAGGCCTGGGACATGTTTCAGTGGGTAAAGTGCTGGCTGCCCAAGCGTGGAGGTGATTTGGGATCCCTAGATCCATACAAAAGCTGGGCCAGACACTGGGTAAGACACTGTAACCCCCCCATGCTAGCGGTTGAGGCAGCAGGATCATTCAGGCTTTTGGCCACTGAATGTTGCTGAATCGGTAAGCTCCAGCTTAACTAAGGGACCTATCTCAAAAAATAAGGTAGAGAAGTGATTTAGGAAGACACCTGAAGTTGGTCTTAGATTCTACACATGCATGCACAGACCAATATCCTGTACACACACACACACACACTTAAATATTAAGCCAGAACAAAAACAGAGAGTACAACATTTACCTTGTATATGTTGTGGTTGATAAAGGAGGAAGACTGGTCTTTACGGAAAGGGCCTGTGGTGGTCTGTGTGATCTATGTGGTCTGTGTGGTCTGTGTGGTCTGTGTGGCCTGTGTGGCCTGTGTGGTCTGTGTGTCTGGGCCTAGCTGTAATGAAACAGGGTTAGCTGGAGTGGGAGAAAAGGCATCCCAAGCACTGCCGTAGTAATAGCTCATGAATGCACTTTGCATTTAGCAATGGTTAGTGGGGTAATGGCTTACCACCTTCTGAATAGCCCAGCCACCTTTCCCTAAAGATTTTCAAGTCCATTAATGATCCCTGCTGAAATATTTACTTAAGACGGAGTTGTGAAAACTGTGACATTAAAACCTGTATTTCTCCTGTGTTTATCATTTGTATTCTTTTGTGATGAGCGTTTTCCATCATCATTCTTACATGTTTTCCCTCCAGAAGGCTGCATTCATAATTTTATTACAATGTTTCAGATGTATATAATTTTATGTAGTTATTGCCTTGTCTGCATGTACACATGTGCACCCTATATGTCCCTGGTGTCCACGAAGGTCAGAAGAGGGAATTGGATCCTCTGGAACCAGAGTAATAGGTGGTTGTGAGCCACCATGTGGGTTCTGGGAACCAAACCCCAGCCTCTGCAAGAGCAGCCACTGCTCTTAACTGCTGAGCCATCTTTACAGCCCTCACATTCATTGTTTATAAACGACTACGGACAATTTTGATTATACAGGAAAAGTGCACATCAGCAGTGATCTGAAGAGCAGTGATGTGTTCTGAATACTGTGTATCCACATTCTTTCAAAAATGTTTATTAATAATATTTTGTTAAAATTGATTCAGACATTCAGTAGTTTATTGTTTATTATTGTTTATTATTATGGCCTTGTTATGTTGTTAAACATATAAGGTATTTTTATTGACTCCAGGCCACTCTATAAAATCAATGTAAGATATTTAAGTTCCCATTTCCCTATAACCAAAGAGACTGTACATCTTCATCCTCCTGGGACAGTCTTAAGGGGTGGCTGATGTATGGCAGAATTATTAAGGACCCCTCTCCTTGACTCCAAGGATAACAGTAATATGTCCTTTTTGAGCTGTGAACTGGTGATCTAGGAACTGCATCTCTAGCCTACCAGAAATTGCTTATTCAAGACTACATAGCCAACAAAATCCTGAATGACAGTGTAAGCTAGGTCTGTCCATCCCCCAGGCCCTGCTACCAGAAGGCCTCAAGTCAGACAGCGCTGCTGTCACACACCTGTTGTTGCAGAACAGGCATGCAATATAGAAAGATGTTCTTTCTCTCCAGTGAGTCTTTGCTAATCATATAGGGTCTGTTTGATTGTCACCAAAGCAATTTCTGTTTATTTATTTTTTTCTCACCTGTCCTTGAGGTTGCTGTGTAGATTCTAGAATGTGCATTTGTCTGTATCTAATTTTACAGTGTGGTTACTAAAACCACTTGCCACTGAGTCTGGGGCTTAAGCGGAACAGACAGAGGACCCGAAGGCCACCCCCTCCTCCTGCTGCTCCTACCTCTTCTGTCAAGAGTTTTCCCTCTTTGTGAGTAACGGGGGCAGAAGGCAAGCCGACTCCAGATCATATCAAAGGGAAGGAGCTACAGTTCAGGCCATGGAAGAAACATGGAGCCTCCCTTTTAGCTGTTGTCCTAACCGCTGTCGGTGCAGAATAAGAACAGTGTTCTCACACTCTGGGAGAACAGGCTGCCTATGTAGAGGAGTTTTCAGACTGAGGACAGGCCACCAGCCACAGCAAAGGCCTGGAGAGTCAGAAGAGGACCAGGGTGGGGACACCTTTCACGCTGTCTTTGTCCGTAGTTGGGTCCCAGCAAGACTCCGTGAGGCCTGAGTGATACTAGGGTGGCAGGAGGGGTGTAGCTAGTTCTCTTCCCTCCCCCCTGCCCCCATCCCCCACCCTAACACTGCAAGAAGAGGTGTGGCTCAAGCTCACAAGACTCTTGGAGGTAGGGCTGCATGGAAGCTAGCTGGTTCTAACCAGTCACGTGGGTTCTTCTCTTCAGGGCCGTTGGCAATGGTGGGGGGCCCTTGAGAGCCAAAATGGAAAGTTGCTATGTCAGAATCATTTTGCTTCCAGAAGACTGTAGAACAGGACAGAAAAGGCGGGAAGTGCTTTGAATCAGAACGCAGCATTTCCCATATATTTCTAAATGGTTTTCTACATTTAGAGCCTGGTTGTTTTCAGGACATATCATGATACGTGTTTACAACATTTACCCAGCTAGGTCATGTGCAGCAAACCAGTGCATGGAACAGTTCAGAGGCTGACCCAGACTTTAAAAATAAAATCCCATGGACGGTTCCATGTTGGTGTTGAACTCACAGGCACTTCCATCTTTTGTCATCTTGAATCGAGCTGCTGGACCCCACGGCGTCCACCTGTCCTGTTCCTTTGTCTCCTTCCTCAGTGTCTCCCTGGTCAGTACTTTCTTAGCTCTTCCTGCATGAGGACGTTCTCCTTCCTCTTCCCAACCTGCTTTTTCTTGTTTTGGTAGCTTCTTGGAGACTGCCTCTCCACTCTCCTGTGCCCAGACACTAGGGCAGCGAAGGGTGCTGTAGGCTGGGGAGAATCCCTCACAGCTTTGTACCCTGTTCACAATCTTCACTAGGTTTTCCACATCAAAGCTGTTTCCTCTCACTCCTGGGACTGTCATTAAAAGGCTGTGCTGTGGCAGGATGGCAGTATTAGCCTAAAGAGTGCTCTGTGTGCCCAGACCATACATAACAACAGATGACAACAGCACCGGAGTCCTGGGTTTTCCTGTACATGTGTATGTGTTTTGTGGAGTCCCCTTCTCTCAGCATGCAAAGTATTTTTTTTTTCTGTTTTTTTTTTTTTAGCAGGGTTTCTCTGTGTAGCCTTGGCTGTCCTGGACTCACTTTGTAGACTAGGTGGGCCTCGAACTCACAGCGATCCACCTGCCTCTGCCTCCCGGGTGCTGGGATGAAAGGTGTGCGCCACCACTGCCCAGCTATGCAAAGCATTTTTTAAAATGCTAAATAATACTTTTTTTCTGAGTAAATGTTTTTTTAAATTTTGCTGTAACAATGGGAAACAGATTACTTAGAAGAAAAATCAAACATAATATGTATACTGTTATCATCTCCTTGAAAGAAAAAAGTTGAATGATTTTTGTGTTAATTTGATAGTATTCTCATGCTCTCTATTTCCAATAAGCTCTAGACAGATTGGGTTGAGGTTAACTTCCTTCCTGGAAGAACACTTAGTATATTTCCTACTTCCTGGAAGAATACTTAGTAGATTTCCTACTTTCTGGAAGAAAACTTAGTACATTTCCTACTTCCTTGCTGATCATCAGTCTGGGATAGGGTACTTCTCCACCTCCCAGTATCATAACTTATTCTTCAATTCAAAGTATACTTTAGGCTTGTATCACTCAAATGTTCATTGTTGTAATTGTTTTAAAATTTTTATTGGTGTGTGTGTGTGTGTGTGTAAAACGTGTATGTGTGTGAACATGCATGCATGTGGAAGACGCAGGGCAATTTTGTGCAGCTGAGTCTCTCCTTCCATCTTTATAAAGGTCCTGGGGATTAAGCTCAGGTGTCGATCTTATTTAATAAGCATGTCCCTTACTGAGCCGTCTAGCCTGCCCTTCTTTTATTATTGAGGCTTGTCTTTGTTTTCCAGGTTGGAGTCAGACTCAGTATCACAAACTAGATTAGAGCTCACAGTCCTGCCTCAGCTCCATGCGTGCTGGGCTCTTACAGGCACATGCAGGGCTTAAAGGCGCATGCAGGGCTTACAGGCGCATGCAGGGCTTACAGGTGCATGCAGGGCTTACAGGTGTGTGCTGGGTTTACAGGCGCGTGCAGGGTTTACAGGCACGTGCAGGGCTTACAGGCTCGTGCTGGGATTACAGGCGTGTGCAGGGTTTACAGGCGTGTGCAGGGTTTACAGGCACGTGCTGTGCTTACAGGCACGTGCTGAGCTTACAGGTGCGTGCTGGGCTCTTACAGGCACGTGCTGGGCTTACAGGCACGTGCTGGGCTTACAGGCATGTGCTGGGTTTACAGGCACATGTGGCCTTACAGGCACATGCTGGCCTTACAGGCTTGTTCTACCACACCTCATTTCCTTGGCTCTTTTTAAATGTTTTCAAAGCTATACTCTCTTTAAACATCACAAAGAAACTCTCGGGGGACTGGCTGTTGGATGTGAGGTGTTCCCCACAGGTTAATGCGTTGGCATGCTTGATCCCTGGCAGCAGCACTAGTTAGGAAGGTACCGGAATGTTTAGGACCTGAAGACTTCCTGGAGAAAGTGGGTCACTGGGACACACATTGAAGTTTGGTATCCCAGGCCCCACTTCCTGTCTGCTTCCTACTATGGACTCAGTGTGACCAGTTGATTGACATTCCAGCCACCTTACCACCCCCACTGCGATGTACCTCATAAACCCAAACAGACTCGCCCCTCCTTTAGCTTGCTTCTTTTTTAAAAATTATATAAACCACATTTTAAAATTAATTAATTATTTAATCAGTTTACAGATTGATCGCAGACCCCTCTCTTCCCCCTCCCTCTACTCCCCTCACAGTCTCTGGCACATAAGGGCCCAGCAGCTCCCACTGAGGCCAGACAAGGTAGCTCAGCCATGGGAAAAGAAATCCAAAGGCAGACAACAGAGTCAGAGACAGCGCTGGCTCCAACTGTTAGGGCACCGGCATGAAGACAAAGCTGCACATCTGTACATGTGGAAGGGCCGAGGTCTAGCCCATGCATGCTCTGTGGTTAGTGGTTCAGTCTCTGTGAGCTCCTGTGGGCCCAGGTCAGTTGTCTCTGTAGATCTTTACCCCTCCAGCTCCCTCAATCCCCCCTCCCACATGTCCACAGGACTCTCTGATCTCCGACTTAGGTTGCTTCTTGTTGAGCATTAGTCAGAGCAATGGGAAAATAACAAGTACACACCCACTTTCCGAGTCAGAAGGGCTTCTGCCTCTGTTGTCTGCCTACCCCCCCTGTGCACAGAACCTCATGCTGGTCACTGCTTCTCCAGTCTTAGATTTTTTTCTCTTGTTTTGGCTTCAGCCTCCATGAATCTATTGAGTAGAATCCTGGTTTTAAAACTGCTCCATCTGTGAAACATTACGTGGTTGTTTTCCCCAATTCAACATCACATTTTAGAACATGCACCCCACATTGTCTGAAGTTGGGGTGCTAGCCCCACCCCCTATTTTTATGCTCCCTCTTGTACTTTTGTGAAAGGTTGGGCAGCTTATTGCTGGGTGCACCTCACATTTTGCACCTTTGATGGCTTCTCCATTAATGGGCTGGATATGACTGTGCAGCAACCCCCGTGACGCAGCCTCAGGAAGACTCAGCCCTAGGATGGACCACAGAGGCGTAATCTAGAAACCTTGGCCTCCCTGTCAAGCCAAAGCTGCATGTTCAGTGCTGTTTTCTTACAGAACAGCGTGGTAAGAGTGATGTTAATGTAGCGTGTGGTTGAAATCCTCCCTCTCTTCGCACACCTTCCTGTCCCTGGGAAACACTTGGCCTTCTTAGGATGTGTGAAGACACATCAGATGGAAACGTTGATTTCCCTCAGCGCTCGATGTGATGTCTTAGCTTGTGTCCCTTCACCCTGTTTCATTTCACGAGTCTTTTAGATCCAAATTAATATCTGCTCGAAACGGACATATTTTCCCATTTTCATTATTTGTCATTGATATATAATCATTAAAATATACATAATTTCCCCTTTCCTCTTCCTTCCTTCACCTCCTCCCAGGTCCCACTTGGTTGCCTCTCAAATTCATGGCCTCTGTAGGCATAATATGATAAACACAACCTGCCAGTCCATTTATTGCTTTATATATATGTAATTTATAGAATTACATATAATTTTAATATAAATAATATAACCAGATGTCAGCCAAAAGTCACGTATGTGTACATATGTGTGGTAATGTCACCTAGTAGCAGATAATCAGTTTGGGGGGACCCTTCCCTGATGCAGACTAGCCTTCCCCACTCTCATGTTTCTTATTGCCTTAGGCTCTCATCTCTCTCTCTCTCTCTCTCTCTCTCTCTCTCTCTCTCTTTTTTCGAGACAGGGTTTCTCTATGTATCCTTGGCTGTCCTGGACTCGCTTTGTAGACCAGGCTGGTGTCGAACTCACAGCGATCCGTCTGCCTCTGCCTCCCGAGTGCTGAGATTAAAGGTGTGCGCCACCACGCCTGGCTTGCTTGTAGCTCTTTATCCAGGGAGGGACCTGGGGCAATCTTCCCCTTTCGCTTTAGCATGTTGTCTTGATATCAGCCTTGGTCAGGTCTTTATCAGGCAGCCATGTTGCCTAAACAGACTTCTTGTTGCCAGTTGAAGTTCTCAGTGTTTTTTTTTTATTAATTTATTCATATTACATCTCGATTGTTAGCCCTTCCCCTGTTTCCTCCCATTCTTCCCTCCTTCCCATTTCTCCCCTTCTCCCCTCCCCTATGTCTGTGACTGAGGGAGACCTCCTCCCCCTATCTCTCATAATATCAAGTCTCTTCTTGGTAACTAGCTATCCTTCCTCTGAGTGCCACCAGGTCTCCCCATCCAGGGGACATGGTCAGAAAAGGGGCACCAGAGTTCGTGTGAGAGTCAGCTCTCACTCTCCACTCAACGGTGGGAATATCATGTTCGTCGGCTAGGTCCTGGTAGGGGTTCGAAGCTTACTGCCTATATTTTCCTTGGCTGGTGCCTTAGTTTGAGGAGGACCCCAGGATCCAGATCTGCCTGACATAAAGTTCTTCTTGTAGGTTTCCAGGACCCTGTGGGTCCTACTATTTCCTTTTTCTTCCATGCTACTCTTGCCTAAAGTCTCAATCGGATATCCTCTCCTCTGACCCACTTTCTTGGTAAGTAAAGATTTTCATGATACGTATCCCTTGGACTAGTGTTTTGATATAAGTGAGTATATACAGTTTGTCTCTTTTTGCTTCTAGGTGAACTCACTCATTATGATAATTTCTAGATCAATCCATTTGTCCACAAATTTTGGGAATTCCTCGTTTTTAATAGCTGAGTAGTATTCCATTGTGTAAATATAGCACAGTTTCTTAGTCCATTCTTCTACTGAGGGACACTTAGGCTGTTTCCATGTTCTGGCTATTATGTATAGAGCAGCTATGAACATGGTTGAGCATATGTCCCTGTTATGTGGTAGGGCATTTTCTGGGTATATTCCAAGGAGTGGGATGGCTGGGTCTTGAGGAAGCCCTATTCCCATTTTTCTGAGAAAGCGCCAGGTAGCTTTCCAAAGTGGTTGTACTAGTTTGCATTCCCACCAGCAATGAAGGAGTGTTCCTCTCTCTCCACATCCTCGCCAACATGTGATGTCATTTGAGTTTTTGATCTTAGCCATTCTGATGGGTATAAGATGGAATCTCAGTGTCGTTTTGATTTGCATTTCTCTGATGACTAACAAGGACGAGCATTTCTTTAAGTGTTTCTCGGCCATTTGGTATTCCTCTGTTGAGAATTCTCTGTTAAGTTCCAAGCCCCATTTTGCAATTGGGTTGTTTGGTTTTGTGGTGTTTAATTTCTTGAGTTCTTTATATATTTTGGATATTAGACCTTTGTCAGATGTAGGGTTGGTGAAGATCTTTTCCCAGTCTGTAGGCTGTTGCTTTGTTCTCTTGACAGTGTCTCCTGCCTTACAGAAGCTTCTCAACCTCATGAGGTCCCATTTATTAATTGTTGACATTAAGGCCTGGGCTGTTGGTGTACTGTTCAGGAAGTTGTTTCCTGTGCCTATGTGTCCCAGGCTCTTCCCCACTTTTTCCTCTAACTGAATTAATGTCTCTGGTTTTAAGTTGAGGTCTTTAATCCACTTGGACTTGAGTTTTGTGCATGGTGACAAATAAGGGTCTAATTGCATTTTTCTACATGTAGACATCCAGTTAGACCAGCACCATTTGTTGAAGATGCTATCCTTTTTCCATTGAATAGATTTGGCTTCTTTGTCAAAAATCAAGGAGCAAATGTGTGTGGATTCATCTCTGGGTCTTCGATTCGATTCCATTGATCCACCAGTCTATTGCTTTGCCAGTACCATGCTGTTTTAATTACTGTTGCTCTGTAGTACAGCTTGAGATCAGGCATGGAGTTCTCAGTATTTTTGTCTCCTTTTTTTTCTCTGTTTACCCGTTTTCCCTCTTCTGTCTTCTCTCACTGATAGTCTCATTTATCCGTTATCTGTACATTTCTATCTGTCATTCATGCATGTATCTATTATATGTCTACTTACCTATCCGTCATCTAAATGCTACCTCTGTACCCATCATCTATCTGTCAGTCATATACGGATACATATCTGTCTAACTCCATCTCTCAGTAGGTCTGAGTCTCTATATCTTTGGCAGCGAAAGCTGAACAATCCTACAGTTTGGATTGTAACCATTTTCTGATATTTAGCAAGCTGAAGTGAGTTTTTCAGTTGGTCTGCCTGCTGATTCTAAGAGTATTTTTTTTTTTATTACAGCAACATTACCACCCTTTAAGCACAGTCCTTAACCTAGGCATGGTAGGGCACTATGTGAGGCCGGGTCCAAACACACTAAGAAAGCCATTGCTGAAGTCTTGAAGTTTGAAATCAGTTTGGATTATGGCGATCTGCTGTCTCCCTCCTGGCATGCTGCCAGAACCTTTGTGCTTCTCATAACTGTTCTAATTTGGTGTCTCCCTGTTCTTTTGTCCCACAATGGGACTGGTTCTGCTGGCATTGTGATGTTCCTCCTCTGTCATTGTCACCAACGATCTCCAGATTTTTCTGCTTTTTTTCTAACAGAGAGTGACAGTTGGCTAGAGAGAGTTTACTCTCAGAAATCCAAAATGATGTTCCATTCCCTAAACGACAGCTCTATGCACTGGTTTCCACCCCACAAAAGCCACCAAGAGTTTAGATGGCTCAGAACCAAGTAGTTGGAGACTTCTCACCAGAAGATAAGGGTGTATTAGGAGAACACAGTAGTTACTTGACCTGTTGCAGCGACGAACTACCCTGAGCGAAGCAACTTAACAAAGGGGGAAGGTTTCCATTGGCTCACAGTTCCAGAGCGCAGCCCACCATGGTGGGGTCCCGTGATGCAGGAGAGGGAGGGAGCTGGTAACATTGCACTCAGTGGGTAAGTAGAGGCACAGGAAGGCCGTGCTCAACTCACTTTCTCCTTTTTATTTTGTTGGGCAGTTAGGTTGGGTCTTCTTACATCAATTAATGAAGAAAACACATCGAGATATGTGCAGAGATTTGTCCCCAAGGTGGTTTTATACTCATCAAAATGGCACTCAATACTGATCACCGAGATGGTAAATACACACTATAGGGAAGTAGAAATTGTGGCCTCAGTCTCCGCAAGGTTATTGTATAGAACATTTCCCCATTTTTAGATGTGTTACTAGGTTTTCCTATAGAACAGTCTGTGTGTGTGTGTGTGTGTGTGTGTGTGTGTGTGTGTGAGTGAGAGAGAGAGAGAGAGAGAGAGAGAGAGAGAGAGAGAGAGAGAGAGAGAGAGAGAGAGAGAAATAGTAATATATTAAAACAAAAGGGATTCTACTTCAGGCACTCCAGCTTAAATGCTAAGACATAATCATTTGTGGAGGCTCACACTTGAAATCCCAACACTTGGGCAGTGGGATCATGAGGATTAGGAGTTCCAGGCTATGATCAGCTACAGAGAGTTTGAGATTGGAAAGCGACCTGGTTGGAAAGCCAGACAAAACTGAAGACTACACGTGTGGCTGGAGAGGTGGCTCTGCGGTGGACATTGCTCCTGTGGAGGACTTGAGTTTGGTGTCCATGGCCCATGTTGGGTAAGCCACAACTGCTGAAGCTCCAAATTCAGAGGGACGCAATGCATGATGCCTCTTGCCTCAGAGAATACTGCCTAATGTGCACATACACATGTGCACACACACACAGAGAGCCTTAAAATATATCAGCTTTTTAAAAGACCAATCTCCTTTACCTCTGAAAAAGAAAACCCTAAGGAATATATCATGTGCTAGCTGGGAAGAGAAGTGTAATCAGCAGGACCACAAGAGGACAGGGAAGGGCTATAGGGGTCCGATATAAAAAGGAGGCCATCTTGTGAAGGTCTTACAGTTTGTCCTAGCTGGGCTATAGGGGTCGGATATAAAAAGGAGGCCATGTTGTGAAGGTCTTACAGTTTGTCCTAGCCTTTTTTCTATTATATATAGTTGGATGTTATAAGAAAAGATAATTTTGTTTTCAGAGATATATTCAAAGCCACAGCCTGATATTTTGTTTATGGATGCAAATGAAAACAGAAAAGAGCTTGTAACAAAATACTGTTCACAAACAACACAAACAATATCTTGAGTAACTTTATTGAGATATAATTTATGCTTCATAAAATTTCCCCATTTAAGCTGCACAGCTCAGTGCTTTACATTTATATTTCTTTTTAGGAATGCATCCTTTTGTGATAACTTTCTGTCATTATACCAATTATCATTTTAGAGATTTTAATATGCATTTATTTTTCAAGGAAGAAGAAATGTTAGTTACCTCTAATCACTCCAAAGAAAACAGCTACGTGCTTTTGTGTGTATATGTTTCTTTCTTACCGATTTATTTTGCTGCATTTATTGAGTGCTCAGTGAGCCTTTATCTCGGTGTTGGGCACAAGTCACACTGTAGTTCCAATGGCGTCAGCTTAAAGGGCAGTTTGGC
>NC_067159.1:55348943-55434921 GCF_903995435.1 Acomys russatus
CACACACACACAGACACACACTCACACATGCACACACACATACACACACTCACATACACACTCAGACACACGTACACACATGTGCATGCACACACACATGCATGCACACACATATGCACACTCACACACACATACATAGTCGTGCACACACTCACACACATGTGCGTACATACATACACATACAAACACACATGCACGTGTGTGTACATACTCACACACACACACACACACACACTGTCTGACACAGGTTAATAAACAGACTTTTCTGGAATGAGAAGAACCCCTGCAGTTAATACAAAGCTGAAATTATGAAATCTCAGTCCCTTCTAAGCATCAGGACCAGGTTAACAAACTCAAAGCCAAGTCACTGTACTTTAGAATTCTTCCGTGACTTCTGGAAGCTTGCACTTGCTTTCAGAACTTTGAAACAAACTAAACAAAACTCCCCACCTGTTGTTCTGTGTCACCAAGGTTTTGCGTCACTGATCTGAAGTCTGAATGACCACTGAAATCGAACGTTAGATTGAAGATGTGACCTCATAGCAAATTTAAATCAGGACAGGCAACTTAACTTGCAGTTCTTTTATTGTCCTATTAGTCTGTTGTTTGTTTTGTGTTTATTCTTGGACAGCTTTACTCATTAGGCTCCGAGAGAGTCACTACTTATTCCATTTTACAGTTGGTGAAGGAAACCAGTAAGGTATTCAAGATATGGACCTAGGACATGACAGATAAAAAGTGTGGCTGTCAGAGCAGAAATCAGCTTTAGTATGGGTTAGCTTATACACACACACACACACACACACACACACACACACACACATGGCACATTCACATATGCTCACACACACACATGGCACATTCACATATGCTCACACACACACACACACTCACAAAAGATACATTCACATATGCACACACACATGGCACATATACATATGCTCACACACACACATACACAACACATTCACATATGCCCACACACATGGCACATTCACATATGCACACACACACATGGCACATATACATATGCTCACACACACACACACACACATACACAACACATATGCACACACACATGGCACATTCACATATGCACACACACACATAAATAAATACCCACACACTCACACACATATAAAAACACACATAGACACACACACACACTTATACCCACACTCACATACACAGACATTCACATTCTCATACACACAGTCGAGCACACTCATACTCACACCTTGCACTATGCTCCTGAAATAAACTCTAGTAGCAAAGAAAATGCAGACCTTTTCATGGCTGACCCGCAGATGAGCCGACAGCCTTGAGAAGCTTTGAGGTCGATCTTTCTACTCTTTGCTCCAGGTGTCGGGTCTGTATAATTTCTTGAGTGCTATCTGACATCTTTCTTCCGTGTTTCTCATTTCTCTGTAAATGTTCAGTTTTGTGGTCCGTGGCGCCAACAAGCTTTGTTATTTTTGGGTCTTAACGTTTAATGTAGTGTGTAACCCTGTCCTACTTCTTTCATTTTTGTCTCTTTGTTTCTGCTGAGGTATGGTCTCTTCTGTAGTCCAGGCTGGGCACCCTCCTGGATCAGCACCCTGAGTGAGGCTGTGATTGCAGGCATCACTCGCCACGCCCAGATCATCTCTGTATGTGTGATGAGCATCTCCTGTGTGTTAACCTTCCCCACTCCTTGTCATTTTATCTAAGGCATTTCTTTAACAGTTATAGCTTCCTCTAACTCATGTCATTGTGAATCAATGTTTCCCATGTCTGGAGTACTGACCAGGATCTGTGTCATCTGTTACCTCCCTCAGCTGCTTCTGACTCTGGTTTCTCAGATGTGTGAGTGAAGTGAAGTGAGTTTGGATGGTGCTGAGTTCTTTATAGTCCAACAGTAAACAAACCTCTCTGTCGCTGTGGGCTCGATGCTTACTATCCGATGTCAGCATCTACTGTCCTGAGGACCACCATGTTTGCCCTTTGTTCACCCACATCATGGCTGATTCATGATTTTATGATGTCCTGCCATCCTTTCTCTCATTTCCTTGTTTCCTACCACTCTACCAATGAGAATTTTAAAGTATTATGCATATTCTACTTGAATTCCTTATTTTACAACCAGCAAGCTTTTAATATAATCCTTACTTTAATAACATCGCTTACTTGAAAACTAAGAGAATCAGTATGTTTTCAAGTATCTTTAAGTACGAAGTATTCATAAATTCAACTTTTCCAAGAGGAAGATTTGGATTGTAAAAGTGCTAACAGTGGAGACGGAATGTTTTCCACGGCTGAAGCTTAAATGAGAGTTTAACACAATTGTCTTAAAATGGTTGTGAAGAGATTTTAACATCTCAGTGCTCTTGTTATTGGCATTCAACACCGTAATATTCTCTTTAGTGGCATTTAAAAAGTGATGCTCTTGTTAGTGGCATTTCTTCTCTTATTTCAACTTGAAGGAAGGGTTCATAGATGGGTCAAGGAAACAATTAAGTTGTTTGAAACTTCAGAGAAGCAGAGAGATTAAGTATTCCAGACTGAGAATCCATTTTTCTTCCTCCCCCTCCCCTGTTTTTATTACACATCTTCTGTTGCCTTTGTTAAAAAGAGATAGGTTTATGGACTCTTGGCTCCTTCAGTACAAAGGCTGGGCTGTCTTTGTGCTGTTGTAGTGAGACTTTTGGATTTGTTAATTGTGCCAATGTACTTCTATTTCTTTGACATTCAGGAGACTGGGGCATCCAAGATCAAGGAATGAGCAAGTCTGGTGTCCTGTGAAGACCAAATGCCCACAGTTTGTCACAGGGTGGAGAGCAGGAGAGAAGGGTCTGTGTGACCCGATGCCTTCATGGACTTCAGCAGGAGGAACTGACCTCCCCATGGCATTGTCCCCTCCCAAGGGACCTGACTCTCTCCCCCCGCTTCTCTTCCCCCCCTCTTTAGACAGGGTTTCTCTATATAGCCCTGGATGTCCTGGACTAGCTTTGTAGACCAGGCTGTCCTCGAAGTCACAGAGATCTGCCTCCCTCTGACTCCAGAGTGCTGGGATTAAAGGCATGTGCCACCACACCTGGCTGGGACCTGACTCTTAACATCAGCCTTAGTTTCACAGCCTGGAGTGGTGTCAATTTCCTGATTCCAATTCTAATACAGCTTACCAAGAAGACGTTAGATTGTGGAAAACTAGGTGAACAGTACCAGAACTTTGCCAAATAAAAATTTCTGACAGTTAATATTCAATAGTTACATAAAAATTATATATCAGTTACATAAAAAAATTAGAGTGAAAACTCGTGTAGGCCTTAGAGTAGTGGTTCTCAACTTTCCTAATGCTGCTATCCTTGGGTATACCTCCTCATGTTGTGGTGACCCACTGTCTCCCCAACCATAAACTTGTTTTCCTTGCTACTTCATAACTAATTTTGTATTCTGATGGTCTGAGGCAACCCTGTGACAGGTTAGGCGCCCAAAGAGGTTGTGACTTACAGTTTGAGACTAATTGGATTAGAGGAGAGGGGACAGGAATGAAAGCTGACCAGTCTCTACCTTCAAAGAGAGAGAAGCGGGACAGGGAGACTGGCAAACACCACACGGATGACACGTTCTGGTTCTCCTGAGGTTTTGTGGGATGACACCTGATGTGATAGCAAATGTTCCTTTACCTGCTGTGTGCTCTGCAATAAAATCCTTGTTTCACCCAGCGGTGTGGCACACGGCCCCTGGGAGTGGCAGAGAATCCGCCATCTTCCTGCTGGAGACCCGGCCAATAGCTACTTTACAATCTGTGGTATTGTCTTTACACTCCTTAAGGGCATGCTTTACAATCAACTCTGTAAATTAATGTGACCAGAAAAAGAGGACTCCATGAAGTCTACAAACTATGAGTAATAGAGCTTTTAAGGCCTCAAGGCAGTTAATTTGAAATTATATGCGATAAAGAAGGGTCGCCTTTTTGACAGATAAGAACTCAGGAAGGTTTGCAAGCTCTTGCAGACTGGTCAGGGGATCTCTGATTAATTTCAGGGCGTGTTTATATCACGATTAATCCATACAGCACTGGTATTTGACAGGAAAAAATGGCAAAGGATGAAGCTTTTCTCTGTGATTCCTGAGTTGTATTAATATTTTGAATCAGTTAACAGCTTAATGGATAGAGTAGAGGGAAGCAACAAAGTAATTTAGCCTCCACCAGCATCTAGAAGTGTCCAGTACCTGCTATTGCACATTGTGCCGAATGAATTTCCATTTGTATTAATAACTTATTACTCTCATTAAACATGCATTTTCCCTAAAGCTTAATGTTCCTTCAGTGGAGACCAATTAACAAGACCAGTCTCTGCAGCCAGTCAATTATTGTAATTATTGAAAATTTTAACATCTGCTTACTTTGCATAGATTTGACTGGCTGAACTTGACCAAAGAATGCATTAAGCCTGTATTCCAAGAGATGGAAGATTTTTAGTGAATAGCTGGATAGCAAGAAACCTTCTTTTGCCATGTATAAGTGGATATGTGGTGGTGGTGGTGGTGGTGTGTGTGTGTGTGTGTGTTCACATTCCTGTGGATACAGGTGTGTGGAGAGGTCAGAAGTTGATAGTTGGTATTGAATTGGTGACTCTCCACTTTGTTCATTGAGGCAGAATCTCTTCATTCACCCAGAGCTTGCCAATTACAGCTACTCTAGGTAGCCAGCTTCTCAGGGATGCCCTGACTCTGCCTCCTGAATGCTGGGATTACAGGAAGCTGCCACACCAGCCTAGCTTTTGTGTACTCAGGGCACTCCAGTACTCAGACCTGAGCATAAAGCCCTTTATCCTCTGAGCTCTATCTCGGTTTCCTTGAACCACAAGAAAACTTTTATTATATGTTTTGGATAGAGCAGAAGACAGACAAACACTGGATGCCTCTCGTGCTTGTGGTGTGGATCCATGCCTTGAAGGACGGGCAGCCTTTCTGTGGAGCGACAGGAGCTTGAGTGCTTACTTTCTGCTCTTCCGCATAGTATTTTAAAATTCACGCATCTCATGTTTAATGATGATAAAGGGTTAAAGCAGGACTCTGGAAAGTGGAAAGTGAGCTGCAGACTCGAGCCCTCTGAGAGGTGAGAAGTACTGTAGAAAGACAGGAGCTCCAGGAAAGGAACTGAGGGGTGGGTTGGCTTCTCCTGACAAAGTCAAGAGGTCACTTGTTTCCATGCAAATGAGAGAACTTCTGAAGGGGAAGTAAGTGACATTGCATAAGCTACAGGAGAGGAGGGATACGGGGATGATATGAAGTCCAAATACTAATAGTCTAATAAGACAGGACAGATAGCACATTGATTAGCTGAGTGAGAGATGTCACATAAACAAATAGAAAAAAATCCCCACAGAGCACAGAAAGTGCTTATGACCTTCACTCTAGGCTCGTCAGTGACCGGGCTTGCAGAGAGCACAGTCAAGTGTAATGCTGGGTATCTCATGGCAGTAATATGGGGGAAATCTGGGGGTGTCTTTGAGAGTGATGGCTCCTCTCTAGGTTCTCAGGGGGATTTTAACTCAGGAAATAGGATAAGCAGATGCTCATGGACGTACAAATTTACAGTGAATTTGAAGAATGAAATTCATGAAGCACAGAGGGTGTGCTTTAGAGAGAAGTTTATTTATAGGTAGGAATGAGACACACACACACACAGAGAGAGAGACAGACAGACAGACAGACAGACAGAGACACAGACAGACAGAGACACAGACAGACAGACAGACAGACAGACAGAGAAAATAGTAGCCTACTTCTCAGGGCTGGGGTATCATCAAGCTGAAAGTCGGAGAGGTTTTTGGGTGAGGCCCTAGGAAAGAGTGAGCTGATCAGTCTTGTTTGCCCAACCACTAGGTGTCCTGGAACCTCTCAGTTTCAGATCCTCATCTATCACTTCTAGACAAGGGGAGGAAAGATCAAAGGAGCCAGAACTCTTTGCTGAGTTCTTGACTCCAGCAAGGACATTCCTAGATGGCTGCTTTGGGGATTCCTGCTCCCCTTGGGTGGTTTCTATCCTGCCCTCATCAGAACCCTTACGGGACTGAAATGGTGAAGACAGACAGGACGGGACCCGGTGGGCCTAGAAGATGCCTGGCCTGGGCTTTGCTCAGGGCTGAACCTAACATTGGTTGGTTGGTTCACCTGGGTGGAACTGGAGGCTGCCTACTAATTTTCCTCACCCCATAAAGAACACTTCACTAAAAGGGAAGTTGTGCCCCAAACCCAACCATCTACATACTGCCTGTCTTTGCTCTCTCCCAGAAAGCTGAGCTCAGGGCTGAAGCTTGCTGTGGCTTCATCTCTTCCACGTGTGTGAGAAAAGTCCCCTGGGTCCTATTACCGCCCAGGCCAGCTGCTGCCTGAGAGCCAGTCATCTCATTGTCATATCCCCAGATTCCCTTCAGAGCCATCAGGCATGAGTGTGCTTGAGGACAATGGGTGCCGTGGAGAAGAGAGGAGACCCATTACCTGGCTTCACTCTCCTGTGGGCAGTGGTTTACTGCATAGGCCGTTCCTGTGGCCTGTTAGACAGGAAACAACAGGAGTAATCAATGACAACAGGAATAAAGACAAGGCCTGCCACCTGGTGAGGTGTGGACAGGCTGTACCACGGAAGTTCAGTTGTGGTGAAGGTGAGTTCCTAAAGGGCCAAGGGCATTGTGGGGTGTGGAGATCTGAGGAGGCACATGGAACCCCTTACTTTTCCATTGTGACCAAAGGCTTTAAAGGTAGCAACATAAGGGATACAGGTTTATGTTGGTTTACAGTTTGAGGAGTCTGGTGATTAGGATAGAGTCTATGATGCTGAGGTGGCCATAGCAACAACAGCATTAGGTAGCAGATCACATTGCTTTGACAGCCAGGAAGCAGAGAGATGCATGCTAGTGCTCAGCTTGTTGTCCCCCTTTTTATTCCGGAACCCCAGCCATGGGGTGCTGCTGCCCACAGTTAGGTCAGGTTTTCTCACCTAGGTTAGCCTTTTCTGGAAATTCCCTCACAGACACACCCAGGAGTGCGTTTCCACGGTGATACTGAATCTAGCAAGTCTGATGACGATTAACAGTCACAGCACCTGAGAGATCTCTAATGCTAACTGTCAAGCCACATTGTGAGTCTGGTTCTAATCCTGCCTGGATAAACTAACACTTTTGTGTCACTCTCATCTTCTTTTCATTAACAGTTTCTAGTGCCAGGACCATATAACTCAGGGCTCATGTTACCATCACCTACATCTTCCCAAGCTGCCATCATCTCATTTGCATTCATAAACAATCACTTCCTTAGTGCTCCCATGGTTCTTCTGCCTGCAGTGCTACAGCAAGCCGGAACAATCAGAAAAGCTATCCCATGCAGGGCACGGTGGGAGGCAGTGGGCATCAAGCATTATTGTTCCCTTGGTCCACCCTGTGAGGCAAGAATCAGAATCTCTATTTTCATATGAGAGGCTCTGAGGATCTGAGAGGCCCAGAGCCTAATGGGAAAATGGGACACAAGGCAACAGCGGCTCCTTGCATACCTGGTGTAACTGAATCTCATGCCCTCCATGCTGCACCTGTGTCTGCAGCTGTGGTCCAGAGATCGGGAGCAGCAACTCCTGGGGATTTTCCCAGAGAAGCACAGGCCTGGCCCCTGCTCCAAGCTTTGTAGACACAAAACAACAACCCTCAGGCCAAAGTGAAAGAGGTGGTTTATTCTGGAACCAAATGTGAGAGACTACAGCCAGGCAACACAGCTTTAGGTGACCACAAACTTTATGTCCTTTGTGAAGTTCAACCATAACAAAACAAAGAACGTTATTATGCCACGGCACTTTACAGTTATGTTGAGGGAAACTGTACATGGACAGGATATATCAATGCAGGGAAAACTACTGTAGGGGCCAGCTGCTGACTGACAGCCAAGCCCTTAGACTCTTCCTTGCTTGGGTGTGTTTGTATATCCCCAGAAGTTTACTGGGTGGTCACAAAGAGGTTGGGCAGCAAATGGCCACTAAGGGGCATAAAGACGTCCTAGGAACATTAGGCCCTGGGATTCCCCACATCCCAGCTGAGTCAGTGTCACTCTTGCAGGAGGTTCAGTGAGAAGTGCAATTCTCTTCAGAAAAAAATTTCATTCAAAACTTGATGCAACAACACTTCTCGGTGGGGGTGGGGAGGGTGCATTCTAAAATTGTTCAGATGTAGGCCCCAGATTAAAAACTGCCTGTGGGCTTCCTTCTGACACCCTAAGAACTCATGTTTGATTCCCCCAAAGCCCACATGATGGAGAGAATTGACTCCCAAAAGTTGTCCTCTCACCTTCACATGTGTACTGTGCACATGGACACGTTGATGCTCATGCATACACACTTGTTCTAAATAAACAAATGAATGAATAAATAGATAAATAATGTAACTCTAAAAAGAACCTGATATTCTCTACTGAGACCTGCTTTTGAAATAGTATTCAGATCATGGATCGTTATGAATTAAAAAAAAAAAAAAAAGAAAGAGTTAACCAATATTTAAATCATTATTTCCCCCTTGTGGCCAACATTACCCTTTCCTGATTCATTGTTTCAATATTACCCTTTCTGATTTGCTAGAATAAAAGGAAAGATGCAATTTTGTGAAATTAATAAGCCTGGAGTCTCCCCTTAAAGATGGCGGAGACACCTTCCTTCTGCATAGGAGCTCACATCCTTTACTGCCCTCTAATCACTCATAAAGCTAGGCTGGGCGTGGTTCTGCCATGTGTGCCCATCAGGCAGGCTCAGCACCTATGCAGTGTTTGATTCAGGAAGCCTAATTTAATTAGCACCTTGCCTCGGGGCCATTTGGCCGTGGGGTCTGGGATCCCTGGATCAGGAAGAAACATTTGACCCCTGCTCTTTGTATTTCTAGTTAGCCTCATAAAGGGTAGATGTCTGAGGGGAGAGAGACACTGTGCTTCTCCATCAAGCTCGGCACAGAGCTAATTGAGCTGCCTCTCTTGGACCACTGTCTGCAATCACTACAGCCAAGTAGAGCGGAGACCCAATGAAGGGATTGTAAATGTCAGATGGCTCCTATCTGCCCTCGTGGCTCCTGAATTGATCAGGGGAGATAGATACCCAGTCTTCACGCTTGAGTAACGCAAGTAGCAGACAAGGAGGAAGAAATAAAGTATTCAAATCCCAGTGGGAAAGCCTGCACCACATGCCTGCTCTGCCTCCCAGAGCTAACGAGGAGAGGAAAGGTGAAAGTGCCTGGCTGCCTAAGTGCAAGCTTTGCCTCCTGACTTTGTTCCTACTTATTATGCTCAGGGGCTCGTTTCTGTCAGTCATTTCTCTCTCACTCTGCCTAGAAAATAACATCGTGTGCTTTAAGACTGTGCCAATCGCACCTCTTTTGTGACTGTAACAGAAAATAATATATATTTTTTTTGTTTATCTTGTTTTATAAGAACAAGCGACAGCAATTAGGAAGGATGTATTTTTCTGGTCTCAAACATCTTCTGTGCTCATCCCCCTGTTTTTGTTGGAGTTTTAGAGAGGCAAAAATGTCCACGTTTGCCACAGCTCTGGATTGTGAGCAGGAGCTAGGTCTGCCGTTCTCTCCATTACAGTAGAACAAGGATGGGAGAGATGGCTCAGTGGGTAAAGCACTTGCCGTGCAAGTATGAGGGCCTGATTTCAAATCCCTAGAGTCCTGAGTTCAAATCCGTGCATCTTTAATACTGGTATGGCAATGGTAAGAGGGAAGGTTGTGACAGGAGACTCTGCAGATGTGTGCCGCTCAGTTAATGTGGTACATGCAATGGCGAGCAGAAAGAAGAGCTTGTCTCAAACAGGACAAAGCCAGATGCCCAAAGCTGCCCCTGATATTCACACAAGTGCTGTGCCACATGTGTCGCTGTGCTTGCATAGACAGACGTGCTCCCACACATGACCTGAAATTGCACTCTTTTCTACTGGGCTTGGATGATAGCTTTGCCTTTCTAAACATGGATAATCAACTTGAAAAAAAAAAGTCCTTTCCAGGACTGTGTAGGAAATCGACCCAGATAACACATTTAAATATTAAACTACATTTTTGCTTCTTCACAGGCATGTGTCTAGTGGACATGGATATTCATTACACCCACCACCCTCCATAGGGAGCTCTTTGTTTTCAGTGTTTGGAAATGACTAGAATCCCTTCTGATATGATGTCAGGTCTAGAATCACACTTTACTACTCAAGTGGGGCTAGATATTGGTTCAGTTTGCCTCAGAGATATAGGTGCAGCAGCTCACTCTTTGTGCTGAAGGGCTATTTTTTAGAGGTATTGATAGTTGGGCTGCAAAGAAGAGACAATCCTTATTTCTCACACTTGCCTTCAGTCCCCTGTGCTTGGCCATACAGGCCAATAGCACAAGCAGATGGAGCCTGCCGTAGGATCTCAGAACTAATCGCACACTTGGTTACTCGCGGTCCCCACAGGAACTCTAGAGAGTAAACTTCAGTGCCATTATCTTGTGGAAAACAAACAGGAAGTTAAGGAAGTTAAAAACAATGACTCACCCAAGATCACGCTCCTCCTTACAAGGCCCACATGACTCTAGAGCTGATGTTTATTGTTTAAGGGCCAGAGAGGGAGAGACTGTGGGAGAAACTAAGGGAGAAGTTGTGGGGAGAGGGGGAAATGAGAAAAAAGAAGAAAATATAAAAGGAGGAAATGAGAGAGGGAAGCAAGAAATGGAGGAAGAGAAAGAGTTAAGAAGAGAAAACAGAGGAAACCCTTGATTTTAGATGAATTGTGTAGTGCTAACCTTTCCCCTTACAAACAGCTCCCACTTTTTTTCTGGGAAAATGTCAGCTTTGGAAATAATTTAAACCAAATAGTGAAGCTGTTGGAATGGCTCTCGACGTTGCTCCTCTAGTATGGCTCACAATTATAATTAATGAAACATCTTCCGAGTGAGCCCAGTGCTGCATGCACATGGAAGAAAAAAAAAAAAAACCTAATGTGCTAAGCATACAGAAACATGAACTCAGAAGTCCATATTTTACAAGCAGAAAAGGGAGGCAATTAGTGAGACATTCTTCAGCAAGAAGAAAAAAAAATACCCGAAACTCTTGTGTGCCTGAGACACACTTTAAGATGAGCCTCAGGTTTTATTAAGGGTGTGGTGATGTAGCAGAGTGACTCTGTGGAAAGGTTTTTCCTTCTCAAAAGTCAAGGCAAATTAGCCTCATTATTTGCAGATACTTGACAAGACAAGAGGAGGGAAGGCAGGGCTGTAAGGAAAGGCAGTGGGGGAAGGAGATGGCCAAGGGAGACAAGAAAGGGAGCCGGAGTCTGCTCTAAACAATCCCCTGAAAAGTGAGGGGGATTTCAGGAGAAGACATACCCATCACACACGACATGGCCTCTCCCGTGGTGCTCTGCATGCACACCCACTCTTACTGCATCACCCCAACTCCACCCCAACACTGTCCGTGGTACTGATTGCACACACGTGCTGTTCCACATGCCGCACTAAAATCAACCTCTGTAGTTGGCCTTCTTCTTTTCAGTTCCATCCATTAAAGACGAAGCCCCAGTGTAGCTTGGGCTGCATCCTGGCTTGCTGCCTAGAACTACCCCACCAAGGCAACAGAAAAGAAGTCGTGGAGATGGCCAGGACCCATTTTCCCTTCTGCGTCTTTGTCAAGGTTTATGCTTAAGCAGTCTTCTGTGTTTCCTTGGCTGTGTTCTTACAAAGTCTCTTGAGAATGCTTGGTGAGATTCAGTGCCTGTCACTCTGGAATAACTGAGCAGGAGAAGGAAAAGGCTGGTGGCCTAAAAGGGACCAAAACCAGTGGAAGCACCAGGGGTTTAATTTATACATTTGGACTGGCACTGGGTTATCTGTAAGCCAATTGAGGCTCATGGGGACTAGAGATTTTGCTACCATGGGTCATAAAAAGACAGTCCAAGGGATTTTAGAGGTGGTGTTGCTGTTTTCTCAATGGAAATTGCTCTCTAGAAATATAATATCAAACAGCAGTAGGAAAGCAGAGCCTGCCGAGTCATCCATGGGTCGATCTACACACCTATGCAAGAAGTTTTGTCTGAGTCCACAGTAGCTCAGGAGAAGAAAATGCTCCTGAGAGCAGCTGTGCAGTGACAACTTGTTCTCTCTGACTTTCAAACAGGATGATATGCTCTCCAGGGCACACTCAGAAATATACACAACATTTAAAAAAATAAGGTCTTGCCTATGTCCAACTAGCCCTGGACTCACAATCCTCCTCTTTCTCTATCCCACCTTTGACTATGTGTTGGCATTTACAAGTGTATGGTCACTACTTGGAGACAGTTGCAAATGTTGTGATTGGAAATAGGTGTACCATCCAGTGGTTCTCTAGAGAAATGCAACCAACACAGGGAAGAGGCTCAGTAACCACAGACCTTACACCTTTACCAGTCTGCCTGAAAGGAGGTATGTTCAGTGGAGCCCCTGTTGGAATAAAACACACTTCTGAATCCATGTTGTAGACCGCCAAAATGTCTTTAATTGCAGAATTAACGTAACATTACGAGATAAGGCATAAAGATCAGAACCAAGCCAGCCATCTACACAGACTTGAGTGCCATCCTTAAGCAATTGAAGACTTTAAACATCAGACTAAGAAGAATTCCTCCTGCGCGTTCTGCATTTGCTCTTTGGCACCTCATGCTTGGTGCAGTTCAAAGCCCGGCCTGCAGAAGGGGATTAAGTGAAAGCAGAATAAACAAGGCAATTTGAAGAGACCTCAGAGGGCAGAGCATTATAATTGGAAGCGAGCCTGGCATGGGTAGAACCATTGCTGTCAGTCTGCTGGAAAACTTCCCCTTAGATGTGTGTCAGACCTGTCAGCTGCTGTCCTCAAGGCTGCCACTGTTCCGGCGAGAGTGAAGGTGCACTGGGCTCATGGGATCAGACACATAGCCTGCATCAGAAAAGAAGTTCAGTTGTTACTCCTTGACCTTCTAGAACATGCTCCTGCTTTTATAACTGCTGGAATCCAATGCTGCACACAGCTCGCAGGCAGCCCTGCCAGAGTCCTGGGACTAAAGACTGGACCTGGTGATGCTAACATCAAACATGGACGCATGGAGCTGACACCAGAAGTGCACCCATGACGAACGTACACTTTGAACACCCTTCTTAGCAGTTAGTATGTTGAGTTTACGGGAAAGTAGGACATGTTCTGGAAGGAAGCACATCATGACAGCTAAGAGCACAGATATTGTTCCAGGTAAATGTGTTTTAAGCAATGGCTCTACTGCCTTCTGCCTCTGGGACATCTGTCACCTTAAATCTTCCTGAGCATTAGCAAATGTGAGAGAACAGTTAGTGCGTATTACAAGGCTGCCTTATGCATCAGACAACTGGCAGCTGACAACAAGGGATGGAGCACAGGATGAGCCTGGAGAGAAGGTGAGACAGTCTCCATAAGACAGCTCACGGAAAAAGAATAGTGGCCTGGAAACATTTGTTTGCTTGTCTCCCTAGCTGCTTGACTTTTAAATGCTCATCACATGGTCAGGTCTGAATACCAGTGGTACTTGACACTCTTTGAAGCAGCAACCCTGGGCATCTCCAAGAAGGGACACCTTAGCTCTAGAGGACAGCACTGGGTGAAATAACTTAACTGGATGAGTACAGGAAGCAGCTCCCTTCCAACTTTGGTGCAGGAACACTCCATATTTCTGTGAAAGGGACAATTTATTACTAACTGTGGCATGTTTTGTCCTCATCCACAGGCCAGTTATCAGAGACAACACAGACATTGGTGTTAACTTTAAGCCATGCAGCCATATTCAGGAATTTGGGCACATTCACTTGTAAAAGAAAAATTCTCTTTCAAAATCTCTTAAAAAGCGTATATGTAGCAAACTCTCCTGTGAGGAGACGCTGCGGATACTGGTACTACTAAGCATGGACCGGCCTTGCTTTTCTTATCAGGATCCAAGTCAGAAGGCAAATGTGTGTTGGGCATGCAACTGAGCATACATGGTGCGTGAATGCGAGTGTGCCTGCTAGTATTCGAGTATTTCGTTCGCTGGCTGAAATACAGCTTCACTCTGGGCATGGGTCGGGTTTTATCACACTCTCCTGGTGTTACTACTCTCCTCTGCTTATGTTCCACACAGTTTCTCTGGCAATGACTGTGGCGACACCTCTCACCCCACCGACTCCAGTGAAACCCTGACACATGGGTCCCACAGGGTAGTGGGCTACACCTCAGGAAGGAGTGACAAAATCATGAGGACACTGAGGCTGGCGTTTCATCCTGATGCCCTGTTGCCAGTGTCAAGGCAGACATTGAAAAGTGGCTCACCTAGAACGTGGCTGTAGGGTGCAGGAGGAAACCGAACCTCACGTCGGTATTTTAGTACTTAAGGGCGAAACGCCACAGTTAAGAGTGAACAGTTGGATGTTCAGTTTTACCTCCATATTCTGCTTCTGCCTATTGAGGTTAAACAAATAGTTCAAGTCATGGATTTGGGCTCAGGGAACAGCATGGGAGACATGCAGACAGTGTAAGACGAGAGCTCCTGCATAACAGTGTCTGGACATGGCAACTCCATGGTATTTATCTTAGTTAGGGTTATGATGGATATTGGTAAAACACCCTGGTCAAAAGCAAGTTAGAGAGGGAAGGGTTTGTGTGGCTTACGCTTCCACATTACTGTTCATCACCAGAGGAAGTCGGGACCGGAACTCAAACAGAGCAGGAACCTGGAGACAGGAGCTAATGCAGAGGCCGTGAAGGGGTGTGATCTTGTAGAACCCAGAACCACAAGCCCAGAGTGGCTTCTCACACAATAGGCCTGGCCCATGCCCTATCAATCGCTAATTAAGAAAATAATACCGCATAGGTTTGCCCACCTACAAAGTGATCTTAGGCAGGCGTTTTCTCTATTGAGGCTCTCTCCTCTCCATTGACTCTAGTTTGTGTCACGTTGCCATAAGACTAGCCAGCGTGGCTCACATGAACTCAGTTGCTGTGGTGTCACATACAAGACCTGCACGAGACCAAGCTAGTTGATGATACACCATGGATGGGAGACGAGCACCTATGTTCTCACTCTGAGCTAAGGACGATTGGCAGTTGGTGACTCCTGGCTGGTTGACCATGCCCCTCCACCCATGCACATATGGGCAGCACTGAATGAGCTCAGAGGATTATTTTTAAAAAGATCTGAAGCAAGGAGATGGATGTGTATTTGTCTATGAGGGGCAGAGCAAGAAGCGGCACAGGGAGACTGGGGGAGTAAATACGATCACATCACATTGGATACACCCTAGACATTTTCAAAGAATAAATAAAGAACACATAAATAAAGGTCACTGTTGTAGGAAATGAAAGTGCAGCCAGGCTGGAAACAGTCACGAGGTTGGGAAGTGGAGGGTTGCTTTGAGTTTAGGGCTAACCTGGGCTATATAGAGAGAAACTGGTTTAAAACAAGCAAATGGAAAAACAAACCAAAATAGAAAAGAAAGTGCAATTTCAAGCTGTGCAAAGTGCTATTTCTAGGGGAAGCACAAAATACATACATCTTATCTATTTCTCACTCCATCCAAGCAGTCTAATGCTCTCTCCTGGCCCTGGTACAGAGACGTTCAGGAAAAGCAGACATTTGCATCATTTCTGTAGTATTCCTATATATTTTGGGGAATTCTCTGCTGTTCTTTGAGAAGAAATCTTCAGGGGCTGTAGAGTGGCTCAGGCAGTTAGAGGACTGCCCACTCTTGAAGAGGACATAGCTTTAAATGGCAGCACTCACAGATGTGGTTATAACATCTGGAACTCTAGTTTCAGGAGATCCAATGGCATCTCCTGATCTTCATGGTACCAATATGCATGTGGTATGTAGACATGCATGCAAGCAAGACTCATATAAAGTAAAATGAATAAACCTAGTAAAAAAGTCTTTACAAGTTCCTTTAAACTTATCTTTGGAGTAAAGGGCAACTTCATTTGACTCCTTCACGGAAATCTTCCTTATTTGGCCCACCACACTGGGAGCTTTTCATGGACCCACCAGTGGCATAATTAAAGATGTGGAGACTTTAACATCCTTTGAAGCTTAGGCTTTTCTCTGGGCCAGTTTCCCAGCTACTGTTTAACTTATCCCAACTATTGTAACCTATGGCCCTCCATGTGGCTAGCTCTTTACCTCTCTGTTCCTGTTTCTGTCCATCTGTTCCCTCCCATGTCTGCTTCCAAATCTCTGGCATGTCCCTTCTCCTCCCTGTCCTCTCTGCCTCTGCCTTTCTGTGTATGTGTCTGTGTGTCTGTGCATCTCTGTCTCTGTCTCTCTGTCTGTCTCTCTCTGTCTCTGTCTGTCTGTCTGTCTCTCTCTCTCTGTCTCTGTCTGTCTGTCTGTGTCTGTCTGTCTGTCTGTCTGTCTGTCTCTCTCTCTCTCTCTCTCTCAGAAGTTCTGCTGTCCACTTCCTTTCCCAGCCATTGGCTGTCAGCTCTTTGTTACAATCAGCACTGAGACTGCACCAGAACATTAACCCCTTTGCTTGGCAAAGGCATTAAGAAGTTGTCTGAGTGTCAAGCATCTGAGCAGGGGTAGAAATGTAAGTTTATACAAATATAAGGCTACTGATGGGCCATAGAAATGACAATACCAATGCTCTGGCAGCATTCAGCTCTCTGCTGACTCAGTAATCAACAATAGAAAATACAGGGACACAACTTCACACAATGGGAAGGAAAGTCACCCCAACTTCTTCCCCTTACAGTCCAAGGAATGGCTTTCTCTCTAACATCAACACACTACATGCGATATGAATGATTATAAGAAATATTAGATGAGAGTTTCATTCACATTGTCCAGTGCATTTGTATTTGGTAACCTTGGAGAAAATTCTCCACTACAACTATTTGATGAATTCAAAGTTCTGTACCTAAATCACTTCCTAGCACTCTTCAAACTTTCATATTCTCTAACTTTCATAACCTGCATCCATCAAACTCAAAACATCTTCTTAGACCCTAAAAAGCTTTCCTACATCCTAAACAACTTAAGCTTTTATGTCTTTAAACTTTATAAACTTTACACATCTTTGTGAGTTTTGCTTTTCTGAATTTAAGAACAAGGAAAAGTGTAAAACTATTGCTATCTAGTCTTCAGCCTCATTAGAGACCTGAGAAGGCTAGATTTTACCTGAGTAAACAGGAAGCGTGGAGCAAGTAGCTTCCATATATGAAAATAAAAGGAACAGCTGGCTGCCTGGACAGTCACTCCAACAGCCCATGGCTTATAGGCTGCCCTGTACATTGAGAAAACACTGTTATCTATTCAAGGTGGTGCTGTGACACCCAGGGCACATTTCCCCACTGAAGGACACTGTACTGGCCACTTACTCTGTAAAGCCGGAGAGAAGAGTCAGTTTGTATGCTTACACACACTAGGAGATGTGAACCTTTTCCATAGAGGTTCTCAAGGTGGCCAGAGCTCACTGCACTGTGCCTGAGCAGAGAAACTTCCCCTCTGTTTCTTCAAGGCTTTCCAGGGCCCTGGATGACAGAAGAACAGTGGACCTCATAATGTAGGGGGCCTTGGGTCTAGAGCCACCAATACCAGAGAAGCCAGTTCATTATTTCTGAAAAACAGCCCCAGAAAAAAAAATCTAATGTGGTTAACTGACATGTTCAGTCCTCTGTTCAAACAAGGTGGCCATGAAAAAGTGGGCCATTGGACAAATATTTAAATATAGAGCCTCTCAGACATAAAGGCCAGTAAAGGACATCATGGCCCTATTTCTAGGTGATGGTATTTAAGGCTAGATATGTGATATTTCTAGTAGGAAATATTCAATATGTCATATTTATCCGTATGAATTCTTATTCTATGCAAACACCCTAATGCAGCTGATGTTAAAGGCTTCTGTATTTCCCTTAGCTTCCAAAGGCCAGCATCAAATTTTAATTATTCCAAAGAGCTGTGTTAATTTGTTGTGGAGCATTCCCGTGAGACAGACTCCAGCAACTCTCCTGCACCTCCTCCACAGCTGTTTGAAGGAATGGATGGGTTGCTTTAAGCCCTGCTGTGCTCGCTCACAGGGAAGAGCTCTCCTAGGGCGTGCAGCTGTGGGAACATCCCTTCTGTTCTTCACCCTGCACACACTGAGGTGGGCTCAGGTAGTGAAAGGGTCCCGGGCAAGTATGGTAAAGGGTTAACAATACTGGAAGGGTCAGAGATTATTTATGGAAAGACCTTGACTTTGTATCTTCTTTAAACTTCATTACACACTAACTCACACCCACTCACGATCTCTCAAACCCGTGTACACTCCCCTGCAGGCATATGCTCATATACATTGTATGCATTGTGCTCATGCACAAATGCACATACCCACGAACTCATGTATAGCCACGCTCAATGTGTGCACTCCCATACTCTTACTTGCGCACACTCACACATGCACCACACACATGCTCACACAAACTCATGCACACTCAACTCAGGCAGAGTCTGGCGTACTTTATTAAGCTTGAAGATAACTGCAGAGTTATAAAAACTTTGAGATCAGGGTTAGAGTCTAGATAGTGTTTTAAAATTACCTATTATTTCTGGCTATTTCAAAATACAAAAAAAGAAAACTTATCCATTGCTCCTAACATGAGTGAGAGCTGCCTCCCCAGGAATGATTTCCTTAATCTCTGCTACTTACCATTTTGTCAGTGCTTGAGTACTGAGCACTTCGGTTCATTTCCTCCGAAGACTGGCCTGGACTGGGGTGTGTCCCAACACTGGAAGATAAATGGGACACAGCTTTACATGGGGCTTCTGGGCTCATAAAATATCATATAAGACAGAATCCAGTCACTCAGCATTGGTCCCGAGGAATGCCAAGGAGGTGTCCACATGACTTGGCTTTTTACCACCTTGTTTGGGATGAGCTAGGAACTGAGGGTGTTAGAACCAGGTGTGAGTCTTTGCCTCTTCCTCACAGCTTATGGTTGGCAGCAGTTTAACCCTGGAGACACATTCTACCTGAGCCCCAGTTTTTTTGTATTTGTACAATAAGAGAAGAAGACCCTAATATTTTCATTTTGTTTTAATGGTTGGCTATAAATAGAAAGAGTCCCGAGTCTAGTGCAGCAGATACCGCAATCTTTAAGTCAGCTAAGAATGTCAATGTCTTAGTAGGTCTACATAAATGCAGCACACGGCAAGCTCTGGTGTGAAACGGCAACTCTGCAGAGCTGTGGTAGCAAGTGAGGCCCTTATATCTAGTTGTTTAATTAATTCTGCATCTTTGCCTCTCCATCCTCTCAATTCACAGTCAAGACAACAGGATCCCAGGAAAGGACCTTTGGAGGCTCAGTGCACGAGTCACCTCAAACTTAAACCCCAGCCCGAACACACATCTGCTCCTTAGGTATGCATTTCCTCAACGTTCCCTGATCCTCCTCTTCCCCCCATCCCCAGTTTTGATTTCAGTTTGTTTAAGTGGTCACTTCCTTTCCAGTGCTTGATCTCAAACCCAGAATGTGTAGTCAACCCTCTCACCGTACTTACTGCATCTGCCCGCCACTGAGCAATACTGCACAGATTATTCTTGGTTGCATATTTTTTATTGTCTCAGAGCAGTGGCCCTGGGGAGCCCAGAACCACCCTCCCTGCATCCACAGCAGACATCTTCCTACCACGAACTCCCCAGCCACTGCCCTGGCTTAGGTGCCTGGCATCAGCATCAGCCAGTACCAGCAGCCTACATTTCTGGCATATCCTCTACAGTCCTCACTCCAGTCAAGGCTTCTTTAGCTCGGCTCCAAACACCAGCAGGTCTGCTCATCTCACTTCTATTAAGGAAATCTCTTTCTCCCCAGGACTTCTGCGGTTCTTCTCTTAATTGGCCTCTATCCTTTCGTTGCTCTCGTTGAATCCTATGTTCTCTCCATATTTTCCGTAGTGTTCATTTGAAAATACAAAGCAGGTTAAGACATCTGCCGGATTAAACCTCCCACTGAGCTCCTGGCTCACTTGGGACACGGCACTTGCTCTACTTAGCCAGCCAGATCCTGCTCCCGACTCCTCTCCACATATTATCCTGAACTTCCCTGCCTCCTCTGTCCCTCAAACCCTCCAGGATTGATGGAGTCTCCACATTGGGAGCTACCCCTTAGACACTCTTCCTAGAGGACCCAGATCTGCCTTGTTTTTACCCATGACAAGCGCCTCTGTCATTCAGGCTACATTTCACTTGTCACTTCCTCGGCCACTTTGTCTCTGATGGCTATTCCAAAGTAGCCAGTCTTCTGTTGTGGTCCTTCCATTCATGGCGGTCTTATTTAATTTGGAATTTGCTTGTTACCTGCTTATATATACACACTGACAATTATATCTCAATGGACAATAAAGCCAGGGACTAATGTCTTGTTCCCTGCTGTATCCTCAGCCCTCAGAGTCATCTTGGCACATATTAGAAGCTCAACCAATAGTTTTGAAGAATTGAATAAGTGAATAAATTCATAAATGATGCATGCCACTCAGTCTCTCCTTCACCGGGTACATCTGTAACATACGTCTTAGCCTGTCTCCCCACTTGTCCTAGGTTCTGAAGGTCAGAGGCCTGAGCCCTCTGCCCTGCCTGTATTTCCCTTATTTGAGTCTTATATTCTGCTGTTCTTCACCAGGCCCCTGCCTCAACATTAACACAAGCTCAGCCATAGTAACTGACACTGGACTTTCCAAACATGCCCAAGTGACTGCGGCGAATCTGCTTACCCTGCTTGCATGTGTGTGCTGACGTCTCGTTGCCCCTTACAGGAAGCAGGCTGTGTTATGGATAAGAATGGGTGTAACGTGCTAGCCTGCTGGAGTTGAACTATCTATCTTTTGCTTGTTACCTGATGACAACAACTGACTAAGTCTAAGCTACGTGTCTGTAGAGGGGAAAGCTTAACTAGACTTGTACTGTTAGAATTGAAATCCCTTCAGTGCCAAGGTTTAGGAAGCAGTAAAAATAGCTTTGGCTTAGCATCCTTCTGAGCCAGTCTATTCTGTGCAGACCTCTCAGGATGATGAGCTGTTCCTCTTCCGCCCCCTCAGGACTCCACACTATAATCACAGTGCTACCGTGAGTCTGGTGTGCTGTGGAATTGCCTGTGTTTGTGTACTGTCGAATTAAGTTACACAGAGGAGAGCCAAGGTCCTGCTCACTATTGTTGGATTCTCACTGGCATCTTCAGTACTCTATAGTCAAAATGAAAGTGTTAGATAAAATCAAGTGCTTCGAAACCGTTCTTTAGAGACGTCAGCTTTCTGGAGGCTAATGCCGGCTCCTACTTAACTGCCTTAGAAATGGCTGCATCTCTAGCCTCGCGTCCTTGAGCTACAGGGAGCAATGAGGCTTCTCTCCTATCAGCTCAAAGTGTGTGTCACAGAGTCACCTCAATCAACATTAAATGGTAAACCAGTCACAATTCTAGTTGTAGACTGTTGGTTTATCTTTCAAAATTAAATTCATTCTCTCAGTACGTGTAGTCTTGTTAGGACTCTAGCTCCCTTTAAGCAATGTGCTCTGTGCAGTAGTCTTGGCAACAAGACGGTAATAGGGAATAAATACTTTATTACCAAAACGGCTATCTGGTTTCCTACGAATAAAAGCCTGTCTTCAGGATGCCCTTGGTATTCAGCGGCTGAATGCGGTTCATGGCAGGGAACTGAACCTTCCCAGAAGATACCACACACACTGGCCCAGGGCTCCATTCTAGGATGACAGATGGAAGCCAAGCACAGCAGGTCAAACAAAAGAAGAAACCAGAGCCTGGTCGGTGGAGCTCTTCCCTTTATGTGCTTTCCACCTTCACCAAGGCTTCACAGATGCTCAGTTTACAATGTGTATGAGGACTCTGACTGACGTAGTGGCCACAGAAGAAGGCCTGTCCAGTGAGGCAGTGTCCACAAAGCCAACGCCTGTGACTGTGAGCCCATGGCAGGTAAGACCAACATGAGCTACTGCATGTCCCCTTGGTTTCTGTTTCCTTATGTTTGGTTTGGATTCTGAGGCAGGGTCTCCGGTAGCCTGTGCTGGGCTCTAACCCACAATGAGGCTGAGGATGACTTTGAATTTGGATCTTTCTGTCTCCACTTTGCAAGTGTCTGAGTGATGGACACTAACTGCCACATCCAATCTGTAGTGATTCAAACATTATTGAAAGTAGGCGTCCTTCTTATGCTAAAAGGATGGTAATGTGTGTGTGTGTGTGTGTGTGTGTGTGTGTGTGTGTGTGTGTGTGTACATGTATATGTATCTTAGCACTGAATAGTTTTAACACTTTGAACTGAACAGTTCACACGCATTTTGCAACTCACACAGACATGGCTACTGCTTTCGGCTGATTTAAATGTGGACAGTGGTGCTAACAGCAAGTACAGTATAAAAAAATCAAGATGTGTGTAAGGCCACAGAGCCATGGGCATCCCATCAAAGCCCCCACTTCTTCAAGGGAAGGTGCTGTAGACTCTGTTGCCTCAGCTACTAGTTAATGACACCATCATAAGCCATGTCCTAGATAGACGGGACTAAACTCCTGGGTGTCTACACTCTTTTGAAAATACTTAGGTTACTAAAAGCCACTGGAGTTGAACACAAACAGGAACTCATGGAGGCCATCCAGCTGGAACACACACTCAGCTTCCAGCAGACGCCTGACGGACTCTTATGACTCCTTGGCCAGTGGGAAAGGCAGATTGTGTCAGAGGACAGGTGATTGGAGGGGGCTGCTTGTGGCTGAGCATTCAGAGGTAAGTTCTACACTAGCCCCTATAGGGTTTGACTGCGCCTTAGGCATTGCGAATAATTAAGTTAAAAGCCTGAAAACAAACTGAGTGGGTTCCCATCCAAGCCCAGGAAAGGTGAGCACCAAGGCTGGAGCAGCTGCTGGAGCCAGGCATGAAAGGAAGGCAGTGCTATGTCCTACGCTGTCCCTTCTGTTCTCAGAAGGGCTTTGTGGATGGCAGGTGCTGATAAGAGCCTGGCACACTAAAAAGTTGAGTGAGATGCCAACTTCCTTTAGGCAGATGATCTCAATCTTCCTTATCTGACTGCTCTGCTGTGCCTCTCACACAGGGCTGGGTGTCTTGTTCACACACTTACACACTCTCACACATACACATACATATGAGTACACACACACACACACACACACACACACACACACACACACACACACTGTAGTGCACCTGGCTATACAATGAATCTGGTATTTGATTTGATCCATGCCATCTTACTGAAGCGATCATCTCCTTCCATGCTCCATTTCTGAGGAAGAACCACACTGCTACCAAGATGAAGCTGAACAAAAGTGTTGGGGAAGGGATCTCATGGAAACCTGTGACTGGGCTGATAGCCTGGCTATGTAAGTCGGCTTCAGGGAGGGCCCTGTAGAGTCCTGTGTGTGTGTTCACGCTGCAGTGCTTGAGAGGCGAGTTGGGGAATCCCCTAAAACCAGCATTGTGATCTCTTTATCCAGAAAGGTGTTTATTAAGCAAAGTCCAAGAAGAAATAAGGAGAATACTGTCTGAGCAGACCTGGGTCCTCCCCTACCATCTCTTCCGAGTTGGGGGATGAGCCAACGTCACAGGGAGTCCAAATGGCCCCATTGAGAACTTCCGAAGCAGACAGAACTGTGGCTTCCAAGGCACGGCCTGCCAAATGCTTTTGGTGTTGGAAAATGAATCATTGGTTTGGCTATGGCATCTGTTGAGTTCTCAGAACATTTCCTAGAGCCATTACCACTTTTGACTGTGTGACATTTCCAAGGAGGCCTCCGAGAGAAAATCTTTCTTTATTACCTTCTTCTTTGGGTGACACCTGCAGCTTTGGGGGTATGGCTTTGTGAGTTACGGTGAATGTATACTGTTATCCATGGATTTAATGCAAGAACAGAACTCAAATAATGGGATAAAAGACACAGAACATTTAAATTCAACCACAGTGACATAATAATGACAGTAATTGCCTATTCTTACTGAGGGCTTTGTAGATTGCACGTACTTTTCGTTGCTTTGCTTGTAACATCTTTCTGAAAACTCCCAAGGCACGGACTCTCTTCACACTGTGGGGATGGCGGGTCCAGCTCACAATGTTCACATGACTGGCACCAAAACTCAAGGTTGGCAAGAGGCTGAAGCAGAGCTTGAACAAAAGTCCATCAGAGCTTCAAACCAAACTTTCTCCAGTAAACTGTGTTCTATTTAATGGCAGCAATTACCAATCTATGCAATTGCCTGAGAACTCACTGAAAGAGTAAGGAGGAATACAGAAACTCATATCTTTGGCAAATAAGAACAAACACCAACTTCCTCATTATAAATGTCCTTTGTCTTCATAGCAAAGTAAAATCATCTTTCTCATATCTTGCTTTCATTTTCTGAACACTGTTCCTTTCCTCTGACTACACTTATGCACCTGTCTCCTTGCAGAGTTGTTAAATAATGTGGCATACACACACGCACACTCACATACATGTGTACATACATGCACACATATATAGACACACGTGCACACTCACATACATGTGTACATACATGCACACATATATAGACACACGTGCACACATATACATTCACATAAATACATACACACATAAATACACATGCATAAATTCACACATACATCGATCTTTTAAAATTCAGCATTTATGACTCCAGCTAAGCCCCGGCACCACCTTGTCTTGGCTAATGTTCTAAGCTGTCGATATGGATTCATTTTCTTGTAAACAGCCCCAGCTACACTCAACAATGAGAAAAAAAATCATTAGGTGACCAGTGTGATTAAACACTCCAGGCAAAATATTCTTGTATTCTAATTGGTCCAATTAGGTTTTATGCAGCTAACAGTGCCCTCGGGCTCCCTGCATCCTGGAAGAATTAGATATTTGGACTTCAAATAAGATAATGCCATCCAGGGCCTCACATTTGCAAATTTTTTTTGTGGTTTATTGGATCTTTTTGCCATCTGTCAAAACCATGCTCCTATTCAAGGCTATTAGTACAAACATCCTGGCCAGGGGCACCCTTGTGTGCTTCACTGGGGGGAATACATCCAAGCTAGGAGTCGTTTCTTTTGCTCAAAATGAAGCCCACACAGATAACTTCTATTAGAATTTCAGTTGGTTGACACCAATCTGAAGAACTGATTCAAAGGAAAGGCAGAGGAACAGCCGCTGAAATGCTAATCAAGGTATTTACACTATGAAATCAGAGCTAGCCATGGAAAAGGCTGTGAGTGGGTTGGCTGAACCTCTTGGCATTTAACTGGAAACAAATTATTCTGTTTAAAGTGGATCTAACATAAGGGACAAATGACTTTCTCTGCCCTGTAGTGTCTTTCCACGTGGCCCATATTTCCTCTTGCTCAAAGAGTAGCGCGCCATTTCTAGAGAATTGCAAATACTTTGGCCTTTTCACTTTGAAACAATCTAATTATATTTTTATTGGTTAATTTATCCATTAGATTCAACATGATTTATTTGTTCAAGACTTTATCCTGACTGTATTCAAAGCATTGTTTTGTGTTTGTCAATATTATGTATTTGAGAATGTCCTAAATTAAAAACAAATTTATTGCTGCCATTATATAGAATGGGCAATAGCCAAAGTATTTATAGAGCCAATGATCAGTGCAAATCTCTCTTGAAGGAAAGTCAAACCCATCAGTTTTCTTTCTGTGGCAAATATCCACAGCCTATGAAGTCCAGAGAGGCTTGGCAACCAACCAGGTCAGCGCTTTGCTTGAGCCATTAGGCAAATGTCCAAGATCCCACTCAGCTCCCCCATTTTAAAAGGAAAAAGCAATTAGCCAAAGAAATATGAATAAGAAAAGTGCTTAAAGTATGTGTTAAATCTTCAACAGCTTGTGAATCACCAATAGGCTCACCAGTGATCTCTGACACATTTCAGTTTAGTGCAAAATTTTAGCCGGCATGAGTGAATTAGAGATGCAAATCACTAGACACAGGTAGGGCAGGCTTAGGTGGGAAAAAATGGGGACTATCCATGAAATTTAGCAAAAAAACCTTTCCACTCCACCTCACCCTCCACACTCACTATTATTTTAAAAAAGAAAGAGAAAATGTATATTTTATACCTCAGATATCTCAGGAGCACAGTACCTAGAAGCCAATTTCTTCTGGTCCTATTTTTCTAGTATTTATCTTTACCAGGAAGGAAACTGAGGTCTTGAGATGGGAAGAGAGCTCTCCAGATTCTTCTAGATTCATAAGTCAATATTATGGAGAAGTCAGGAATGTGACCTGGGATGCCCAACCCCTTGCCATTTGTGGCAGATTTGATTTTTAAGTAGAAACTGCCCCCCCCCCCCACTGTAGTTTGTTTGTCTCACATGGTACCGGGACTAGCTGAAGTAAACACATGTACGTGAAATCAGTCTTCATGTTTTTCCACAAGGATGCAGAAGTTTTTAACTATGTAGTTTTAGGACCATGTGACTCACGTAAACTTCAGTTCTTTGAGAAGTGTTGTCTGTGAAGCTAATGGTGTTACAGCTAGTGTGAACACAGACCACAGGGCAACAAAGAAGAGGTGCATTCCAGCAGTACACTGCCAAAACAGGAAGCAGCATAGAGCCTTTCCAGGGCTTGAAGTTTACCAACCTCTGCCTTAGTTGCTAAATCCTATTCCCTGCTCCTTTAAAATGGCTCCCTCAGTATGGCCAACTGACACATCTCCCTGAGAGAAGGCACTTGGCTCACCGCTCATTGTCGTGGTGTCTCATGGAACAGCAACATCAAGGCATAAAATAGAAGTGACCATGGAAAGACAAGAGGGACACCGAGTTGCTGTGCATAATTTAGTGTTTACGTTACATATGAGCAGATCATAACCCTTTGTGACTCTCACTGCAAACCCCTGATGAGGATGTGGCTTTGGTCTTCACCCTTGGGCTATACATCTTGTTACTGTAACAGGAGAAGCTGTATCATAAGCTTTAGGAAAAGAGTGTATCCTGTCTCCTGGATTGAGGGTGCAGTCTGTCATGCAAAGGTGGCGTGGTGGAGAAGGGGGCTCTCAGTGTAGCAGTGGGAATGCAAGATTTCTTTATCATATTGGGGCATCCTATGAGAGAAAGAAAAAGGACTCCCAGAGCTCAAATACCTTTCTCTATTTTCCTTTCTCAGTGTAGGGTCTTTAGCCCATGGAATGGTGCCGCCCTCCCCATCTGAATGGCTTTTCCCTCCTCAGTTAAAAATCTCCCTGAAAATAATCTCAGACACACGCAGTCACAGTGACATGTTCTGTCAAGCTGGCAATGAACACAGCTACTGTGCACATCTCTACAGATGAACAGCTCCCCAGGACTCACAGCTTACACTCAACAGAACTCAGACTTGAACACAGCCATCTGAGCCCAAGCTTTCAGCCTCTTTAGACCATGTGTGGTCACATAAATAAAAACCACAAACCCATTTTATCAATGGAAGGCAAAACCATCAAGGAACTAGGCATGTATGGGATGGGCTCCCCTGCTTTCTGGATGGAGAGAAGCTAAACGCACTTCTTTGTGTCTTTGTTGAGTTCATTTCCCTGGGTTCCTTTGTGTGGATTCTGATCTCTGCAAGAAATTCCATGTTCCTTTGTTCTTTGTGGCGGCTGGTCTGAGCGGGAAGGATTTGAAACTCCCTAAACCCTTTGAACGGGCAAAACATTGATCTTCACAAATCATCTGAAACACCCTAAGGGAGGTTAAAAATGACAAGCAGTGTATGTTTTTGTTTTTGTTTTAAGTGAATATACACCAAGGCACTGGGACCTTTTGCCTCACTGCACACCACCAAGGCTTTCCTCCCTCCTTTGTGCGTTCTGTGCTGTCAGACGCTGAGTAACATAGTCACTGGTTTTGCCAGGTGCCTTGCCCTGCTAATGCTCTCCCGTCGTCACGAAGGTTGATTACCCGCTCCTGTGTGATGTGCTGTGACATCTCTTTGAATCCTGGGCAACCCAGGGTACCACACTTCCTGTTGATTCCACCACTGGCTTAACCTTCTGTGCTGGCAGGGACGTGACTAGATTTGGTAAGAAGTGCTTGGTAGCTTTTGCATAGCCAGATCTTGATGGCCACTTTCACAGTGGTATGCATGAAGCCTTGATACGTGGCACACCAGAAAGTCTACGTCTCCCGAGAAGGGGCTTCAGCTTGGTAACTAGCTCTGCATCCTTGGCGGTTGGGGCCTGGCATGAAGCTAACATGCTGGCAGAATGAGTTCTGTTAGACTGAGTCTCTGGTCATCTTTCCAGCCCCCTCTCTCAGCAGAGTGTCTATGTGTGGTTCAAATCGTAGATTAGGATTATGGCGTCGTGTTAGACAAAGCTGGGGTTTCAATTCCAGCATCTCCACTGCCTATGGAGAATATTCCCAGACCTCACTTTTCTCCTCCACACAAGGAAAATAAGATCACCTGTCTCTGTGAGGTGATGAATTAGGAAGTAAGCACCAGCTACTTCAGGGTGCATATTCCCAGCCACCCTATCTACCTGATGAAATAGGGTCAAAGACCTCAGAAGAAAGCCTTGCACACAGAAGGCATTCAGGTAGCACTGGTACAGCACACAGTTGGAGATCAGTAAACACCAGGATAGCACACAGTAGAAGATCAGTAAGCACTAGTATAGCACACAGTAGGAGCACAGTAAGCATCAGTGTAGCACACAGTAGGAGCACAGTAAGCATTAGTGTAGCACACAGTAGGAACTCAGTAGCACCAGCTACTTCCCAGTGCAACTTCCCAGCCACCCAATCTATAACCACAAATCACAGCTCTTTCTGTTCTGTCCTACCATTGTGTGAGAACACCACACAGTTCCTTCTCTTGTCAAGCTTTTTGATGTGTCTCAAGCATTTCAGACTGTCTCCCAGCCCCCTGTCCCCTGGCCCCTGTCCCCTGCCCCGTGCCCCCTGGCCCCTGCCCCCTCCCTCTGCCTCCTCCCCCTGCCCCCTGTCCCCTGCCCTCCTGGCCCCTGCCTCCTCCCCCTACCCCCTACTCCCTGCCCCTGCACCCTCCCTCCTCCCCCTGCCCCCTGCCTCCTCCCCCTGCCCCCTGCCTCCTCCCCCTGCCCCCCTGCCCCCCTGCCCCTGCACCCTCCCTCCTGCCCCCTGCCCCCCTGCACCCTCCCTCCTGCCCCCTGCCTCTGCACCCTCCATCCTGGCCCCTGCCCCCCTGCCCCTGCACCCTCCCTCCTGCCCCCTGCCCCCCTGCCCCTGCACCCTCCCTCCTGGCCCCCTGCCCCCCTGCCCTGCACCCTCCCTCCTGCCCCCTGCCCCCCCTGCACCCTCCCTCCTGCCCCTGCCCCTGCACCTCCCTCCTGCCCCCTGCCCCTGCACCCTCCCTCCTGGCCCCTGCCCCCCTGCCCCTGCACCCTCCCTCCTGCCCCCTACTCCCTGCCCCTGCACCCTCCCCCCTGCCCCCTGCCCCCACCTCTCTAGTGCTGGGATTACAGCCTTGTACCAACACCTATTATATGGTCACACATGGCAGGCTGGCGATCCTGGTGCTGGGAGTCGAACCTAGGGCACTGTGCGTGATAAACACTAACTCTACCAACTTAGCAGCACCTAGGGCCCACATAATTTATTAAAAATATGTCACTTCTTTCAACACTGAATTAAATCTTTACAGGGACTCAGTCTCTGGTATATATGATGTTATACGGTCAGCCTAGACTTATGAACCCTCCAGAAGTTGTTTTGTTGTTGTTGTTGTTGTTTTTTTTTTTTTTGCTAAATAAACAAATAAATTGGGGAATAGCTATGGTCCCAAAACTAAGAAAAATGGAGTGTCTTTTATGAGCCACATTCCAGAGGCTATTCTGTGGTCATTTGCTAATACATTTTCTTGCATTGTTTTTGAAAAAGCAAAGATTATGTGGTCTGGCAGAAGTTCCCAGTTGGCCCAAACCCAGCAAAGACGGTCAGACCTCAAAGCAATATAGAGGCTTTGGGATGAGGAACAGAAGGTCTTCTATGGCCAGTGAAAGAGACGAGTCCCCTCGCTCTGGCAGGTCCACAGAGACTTGCTCTCCTTGCTTGCCCAAACCAGTACAAGCAGGCTGGATCAGTCTCAATAGATATTGTCACCAATATGACAGCATACCTCCAGCACTCCATAGACTCTCTGAAAATGTAATGTTTAATGTGTATTTTAAAGATGTATCATGCAAAGGAAATCACTAGAGGTTTTGGGATACAAAGCCAGTTTTGTCTGGCTGACCATGGTGTGATGTCATTGCAGAGCTGCTGCCAATCAGAGGCATTCAGGCACATGTATTAGTCAAATGAGAAGGCACGCCTCACTGTGACCTATGCAATGAGCCGTGGCTTGTGGCATTTCCCTGTTCCCTGACCTAGGGAATGTAAAAAAAGAAAAACACACACACACACACACAAAATCACACACACACAAATTGTGCATACACAGGATTCATGAAAATTTCAAATAGGCTCATGTCTTTGAGGCATTTTGAAGTTGTAACATTGATCTCACACAGTATTCCTTAGTTTTCCCAGCAGATACGGGACAATGTGTTGTGTTCATGATTATTTTTCTCAGGAGGGAGCTGCAGCGGGGACGGATCATGCCATGTGCCTGAGGCCGCTTGGCTTAAGGAGACACAGGAGGGAAGCCTCAGTGTGAGTCACTGGTCAGTGGTTCCATGCACTGCTGGGCTACAGGAAGCCACGTGACTGTGGGAGAGGCCTGGCGTTCTTCTTCTCATTAATAATCTGGGTCTTGAGTTTCTAGTCTGGAAGTCAGACATCGGAAAGTCTGGACATGGGCTTTCACAATGTTCACATGGCACAAGCTTGTGTGTGTGTGGTTTTTTTTTTTTTTTTTTTTGGTCTGAGCCTAGTATAGGATTTCCTCTGCAGGCAGTTTCTCCCAAAGCCAGGGGCTTAGGCAAAATGAGCACTGGCTTGGAATCTGTGGGAATCACTAATTTTAGTCTAGGGTCATCAATACCCCAGTAGGAAGTCGATGGGGATTTACTGGAATTTAGCTACTAAGCTCAGGCGCGCACAGTTCAACAACTGAGACGAGCACCACTTGGAACATGCTGAAAAAGACAGATTCTATCACGCAATTCTTTAGAACAAAGCACCCTCAGGACGCAGCATCTGTGCACTGTGGAGGAGGACTTGTGAGTCGCTTACTACAGACATCCCCAGCCACCTCTCAGGAAGTGCGCCTCTCACTGTCTCTTAATGTGAGACCCGGATCTGAAAGGAAGTGGTATCTGGGGACCAGTACTGGGAGCTGTGGCGTGTTCCCACGGGAACGCCAGGCCCTTGCTTCCGTTATTTATGCAGGCTTGCAGCAGCTGCCACCTTTGGATTCTGACTTCGGCAAGCAAAGGCAACAGATCCAAGCACAAAACCACCCTGGCTGTCTCTCTTTGAAGCCCCTCGAATCCTCAGCCTTCTATCTGTGTCTGGCCCTGATTGCTTCACCTGCTACATGAAGTTTCCAACGGAGCCTGAAACATATTTCATAAAAAGGGACAAACTGGCCAGCAAGTCCCAGCCTGGGAGACGTGCAAAGAAAGAAAGAAGGGCAGCGTATGAGGATGACCGAGGATGTTGATACACATACGTCCCTCATTTTATTTTATTTTTGTTCTACCAGGGTGTTGGCCACCTGCTTGGAAGATTAACAGTGGCTGAATGCAAACCCAGGGCTTTGGAAAACTTATTGTTCATGTCAGAAACGGCATTGTGAATAGACTAGCATGAGCTTTAGAGAAATTCTGCCTCATTCCTTGAGATGAAAGCACTTCACATTTAAGCAGAAAGAGCTAGAGACGTGAGCCCACTCTTTAGCCATCTCCTCCTTCAGTGGTGCCTCTGGTCCCTTATTATAACCATGTTTTGCTGGAGTGGCCTGCTCTCCCTGTGAGGACAGATACTGGGTCCAGCCTGCTGACCCCTTGGCCTTGAAAACATTGGTGTTTTAGCAGTGAGTTTCTAGACAAAAGAAAGAACGAGGGAAGCAAAGAAGGCACCATACAAATGGTAGCATTTGGGAACTGTGGGGATGGCTCCACTGGTAAAGGCTTGCCTTGCAAGCATGAGCTCCCTCCTCAGAGTAGGGCATGCCACATGTCTGTCATCCCAGCACTCCAGAGGTATAAGCAAGAGGATGAGAATTTAGAGTAATTTTTTGCTATATAGGAAGCCTAAGAACAGCTTGGGCTATATGACACTAAAAATTAAAACAAATCAAAAACCTCACCTCACAAGAAGTGAATGGAGGGAGAAGGTCTGGAAACAGCATGGGACGCACAGTTTCTGAAAGTCTCTGTTAGTGCTCAATAATCCTAGCCACCATAGCCAAAAAGCAGACTGTCCCACTTGGCAGCTCCTTTTCCTTCACTTGCTCGCTCTGGGCCAACGTTCCCTGAGGTATACTATCCTTGGGCTTTCTTACTCCAGCTGGGCTCTGCTTAGATTGTCTGTCCTCCCTCTGGACGTACACACACTTCTGCCAGACTCACCTCCTACCTACATCCAGCACTGTAACTAGTCCAGCTCCTGCCTGCAACTGTGCTAGCCAGTCAGATCTCAATGCAGTGTTGTTTCAGGTACTGGTTCCCAGGGAGTAGTTCCTGGATTATCAACCTCAATCCCTGTGCAGAGCTGGAAACATGGGCAGTGGGCCCAGCAGTCGGTGGCTCCCAAGACCTCCACGTGACCCCAGTCCCTTTTGTTTTGACGACCACTAGCTCTGTCACAGACCTGGACCTCTGGCTCCAGACAACTGGACTTCAAGACTCCTTCTCACCTCATGGCCTTGTCTCAAATCTTCCTCGCACGCCCTCAGCTATATTCCTTGTGTGCATCACTTTCTAAGCCTCATTTCGTCATCGTCTAGATGAGTGAGAACCTGTTCACGTTGCCACTGGGAACGGAATATTGCACATCTGGCAAAATGGTTGATCACAAAGTTTACATTTATGGAGGCTCATCCAAAGCCCACCACTGCTAACTCTCCTTACCAACCCTGTAGTGATGCTTCGGCCTATTCTTGCAGCTGGTTCTGCAGACCCACTTCCCATTTCCTGGGCAGGCCTTGTGCCCCTAGCGCTGTGCCTCGCTCACCTGTGGGCTCAACTGCTAGATGTGTGTCATTGAGAAATGACACATGCCAGAAAATTCTTGACAGTAATTAAACGTCTTGGGGAAGAAGGTTTGTGGATTGCATGGGAGTGAAAATTCTAATGGACCTTAATGAGGCATTGGCTTACTCTTTAACCTGAGAAAATAGAGTAATTCAGTTCGTTTATTCCCATCTGTAAAATGGGATTAATGTTATTAACCTCCTCTAAAGGAATTACAGCTGCTGATGGGAGGACATAGTGGAAAGTCACCCACAGCTATGGAAAATGATTTCCATGACAGATAACCAGTAACACCTGCCCGAGGAGCTGCAGAAGAGGCAGGCCACTCATAATCTCTCTCACTGGGGCTGAGACAATGAGGCCTTGTTGGATTTTGAATGGCTACAGTGTTCCCTTGCTGTTCCACTCATGGGCACACATGCAGCCAATACTGTCTTCTAGACTTCTGTTGGATTTTGGCAGAGGATTGTGAAGAAATGGTATCTATTGTAGAGTTAAAAGTTGGCAATTCTATTTTAGAGAACTGGCAATGTGGCCGTTATATCTATGTAGAACACAATGACCCTGAACAAGGCCACTTCAAATATGTGGAAAATGCTTACCGTGGATACCGATACAGTATCCATGTAGCACGCACTGACTTCATTTATGTAGAGCACCTTGAGCCTGAATGCAGACACTTTACCTATGTAGAGCATGCTGACCCTGAATACAAGGCCACTTCACCTATGTAGAGCACACTGAGCCTGAATGCAGACACTTCACCGATGTAGAGCATGCTGACCCTGAATACAGGACCACTTTAAATATGTGGATCACACTGAGCCTGAGTAATTCTAGACATAAATTGCCTTAACCAGCCAGGGAAAAGTCCAGTGGCAACTGACTATATGAATATAGAGTCATGAGTGTTCCAAGTGGTGGTAGAGGATATGCAATGCTTTGTTTGGGTGGACTGCTGTTAGTTGTAACAGGCTATACTCCTCACCATTACTAATTGCTCTTTCCCACCCAAGTTGCAAAATAATTTCTTATGCTGTCCTGAAAATAACACACATCAACTTTGGATTTAGACAGACTGGTTAACTCCAGACTTACCTGTCTACCACTTAAGGTTCTATTTCCTAACTGTTCTGATCTGCTTTCCAATCTTGAAAAGGAATAAGGCAGAAGCTTGGCTGCTGAGTGCTTGTCTAGCATTCTCAGGGCCCTGGATTTGATCTTTTCCACTGGGGGGTGGAGAAGAGATGAGGAAAGAGAGAGAGAGAGAGAGAGAGAGAGAGAGAGAGAGAGAGAGAGAAGGGAGACATACAGCTAGACAGCTAGACATATAGATGCACAGACACACAGATAGGTAGGTAGATAGCTAAATATGTAGATAGATATACAGATGGTGGATAGAGAGCTGAATAGATGATAGCTAGACAGACAGACAAATGATAGATATAAATAGATACATGATAGATAGATAGATAGATAGATAGATAAATAGATGGATAGATGGATAGCTAGATGGGTGGATAGAGAGATGGATAGATAGATAGATAGATGGGTGGGTGGATGACAGGTAGAACATGTCCCTGACAGGTAGCTGAGAATAGCTGATAGGGGTATATGTAACATGCAGTAAAGCTAAGTTCTATGAGGCATTTCCATTTCTGATGACTGATGGACGGCAGAGAGAAGAGTGACAAGTCTATTAAAATGAGCCTTTTCGTTGACACTCCTCCTATACTTCAGTTTGCCCTTTCAATAACAAACACTCCAACAGAGGTCCATCCCACACCCAGTAGCTGCTTGAAAGTACCACTGGGTCCTTTCAGCGTGTCAGCCTGTGAACCTCTGACAAATGTAGAGCAGGAGAGAAATGCTTGAAAGCATTTGCCCCCGGCATTTTGGTCAGAGTGAATGCATTTATTAGCTGGTATCTCATCCTTGGTGGCAAAAATAAACAAGGACTAAAGCGATCTGGCTGTAAGCACTCTGTAAAATCTGCATTCCTACACCCTGCCCTGTGACTCAGGCAGAAAGCTGGTATTTTGGTGTGTCTGCGTGAATCTGCCTGTGCAGACGTCCAGAAGTCTAAACTGAGAAAACATGGTTATCATTAACTGCCTGACAACCTTTCCCAGGGAGAGCAAGCAGGCACTGCAGCACCAAGATAACTTTATTTAATTAGTTGCTAGAAGGTTATTTATTCGCTGTGTAAAACAATGGTCTGTCAGCAACAGATTCTTTCAGCTTTTGCAGATGTGGCTTCAGAAGTCTTTACAGATGCTTCTGAAATATGCTTTCAGATGTGTCCTTTGTGTGAGCATTTGACAGGATAATAGAATTAGATTTGCTGAATTTCACTAAACGCTGAAGTAATATGTCACCAGCTTCGCTTACTTTTCAAAAAATATTTCTCCCTGGTAAAGCTCATCAATCTAGCATTTCAAATCCTAAACACGAGACTCTGAAACAAAGAGGATGACTCCATCAGTTAAGCAGCTGACAAGGAGTTAAACAGCGAACCGTCCTGTGTGTAGGAACAACTGCTCTGGATAAAAGCAGCCTCGCTTCAGTTGGGAGGGAAAGGGAGAGAAAGAGATGGGCGATAGAGAAAGCGTGACAGTACAGGTTGTGAGGATGGTCTTGTGCCATCATGGAGAGTGCTCAGTGGCTCTCAGTAAGGGCCAGGGTCCCTGCCCCCACATTGCATGGACTGACTCTAGTCAGGGGTGTTATTTCACTGGATTGAAGGGCTTTCTTCAATGGCTCCAGCATATTGGCTGAGTGAACAAATGAGAAACGTTTGCATTCACAATCAAGCAACTCCTCCTCCAGGCTGCTTCTGCCGTGACCTCAGGTCAAGCAAGCTTGCCAATGTGCTCAGAACAAGCAGAGCGTGCCGTTGATTCCAACAGCAAAGCTCTTTGATGAAGGATTTGCTAAGGGTCCAAGAGCTAGCTAGCAACAATGTTAAAGTGCCAACTGTGGCTTCTTTGTGTGTCCTCAGGATTATCAGTGATGTGGCAGACGCATCTTGGTTTCCTGTGGTGAGCAATTCACCTGGATGAGAGGCAGAGAGGCCAGGTTGAGGTACTCACTGGCCTTTAGTAGGGGCGTTCTTGTGGAGTCAGACATGCTGCAGGGAACACTCACCTTAGTGAAGAACATCACAGGGAGCTCTTACCACTGAGGCGAGCTCTGCAAAGGTTGTCTGGTGGGCAGCAGGCACCCGCTCTTGCATTCAGTGAGGCCTGGACGGGAAGCTGTTCCCTGACAGGTGTTATTCTAGGCACTGAAGGATAAAGGCAGATGGAGTGTACGGGTGAGAGATGCCGTGGAGCAGAAGTTCCATGCGGCTAAGTGAAGGAGAGATAAACCTGTTTTTTATCATCCCAAGCCAAGTGTGGGATCGGAATGGTCTTGTGAGGGAACAGGTGAGGTTAATTCACTAGAAGACCAACCACCTCATGTGGGAGCTTGATTGTTGCCAGCTGAAAAGATCATGTGAACAGACTCTGGGAGGAGATAAGTTAATAAGTTGTAATAAAATATATTGGTTAAGAAAATTGAGCCTGCAGCTAAGGTGCTGGGCAGTGATTTCAGTAGATCCCACACTCATGCTTCTTACACTGTGGAAACCAGCAAATGGCGGGCTGAGAAAACTGGGTAAGTTAGTTCCGTTCTTTCTTTTCAATGGTGGCTGGACCTTTCATTTCCCTTTCCTTGCAATTTAAAAAGGAGCATTCATTAACAGTTTGTTGTTGTTGCTTTTAACAAACCCAGACAGGTCATGGACCAAGAGCTGCCTGGCTTCCTCAGTTCTTGGAACAAGCTTGTGTTTAGAGTAGCTGTCGTCTGTACCGAGTCCCTTACCTGTCACCTGCACTTCTTCATCCACACCTGCCTGAAACTTACGACAACTGGGTCTAACACAGCTGTAAGGGAAACGTGATTGTGCACTCAGTATCCCTCAGAGCTTTGGGTCATGCCACAGCAATTCCAGCGATAACCACTGTCCATTGTATCTGGTCACATTCAGATGGGTGCCTGTTCCTTGCCTGGGTAGAGTCAGGTCTTAGGGACCACAAGGGAAGCATTAGCAGGAAGCAGCTCTCATCTCTCCATTTGTTCCTCCTCTTATTTCTACCTCTACTCAGGTTAAGTCCCCACCCACAGCTTCTGCCCCATCTGCACCAACTCTGCAGCTCCCCAGTCACATCATGGCTCCTCCTCTAGGTGTCTTCCCACCCCAGTGCTGCAGCCTCTCTTGTAAATTCTCTCTAACCCTTTCTGGGTTGCCATGGGGCCTTATCCTTGCTGCAGCATGCCTCTTCTCTGCTTCTCTGACATGCTCAGTTCACCACACGTCTCTATGGGGTGGATAATGTCATGTGTACCATTTGTATCCAGTGTTTGCTGCAGAACACAGCATTGGTCAGGCGCTGATGCCTCAATGCAGCAATCTTAGGCATTGGAACCAAATAGATGAAAGTGTTAGAGCAATAAGGGAACACATGGGTTAGTTTGGCATTTTCTACTCTACAAGTAATGATAGAAATAACCTAATTATTTCAATGAAGAAAATATAGCTAATGCAAGGAGGATTTAAAATAAGAAAATATATTTAGATTTTCAAGAGTATTTACACAAGACCAGTCCTCAAAACACCAGTAAGATAATACTGTATTATTAGAAGGAAATCAGTATATATTTGTGATAAGTGATTAAAATCTATTAACTTTCTAATTCTAGCTATAATTAAACTATATACAATGTTCTAGACAGTTGTTCTTAACATAAAGATGCCTATTTATTTATTTAATCAAACATATATAAATGGATCTCATTAGTTTTGAACAAATTACAATGGAAGGTGTTGGCTTGTGCCAAGAATTGGCTCAGTGGATAAAGATATTTATTACTAAGCTTGAAACCTGAGTTCAATGTTATATGGTAGAAGGAGAGAACTGACTCCCATAAGTTGTCCTCTGACTTCCTCATGCATGCTCTGGTGCTCACCCATGTACACACACACACACACACACACACACACACACACACACAGAGAGAGAGAGAGAGAGAGAGAGAGAGAGAGAGAGAGACAGAGACCGAGACAGAGACAAAGACATACATGCATATATATACTTGCCACACACATACATACACACATGCACACATGTGCAAGCACACATACACACATGCATGCAAATTTTAAAAGGAAATGTGTTAGTCCAACTTAACAGCAGGAAACAGAAAAGAGCCCAAAGGAATGTTATAATCTTTCAACTATGTTTTATCTCCATTTTAAAACATAAAGATAGGTATTAACTTATTAATTTCCCTTAATAACTATGTAAACTTGTTAAGTCATCACTAAACTAAGAATCATCCACACATTAAAAAGGTAAGTAGGAATGCTGATGCAGAAGCAACAAGAAAATTTCAAAAACCTGAGACTCAGTGACCAGTAACTACCCCATAGCCATACATTTTTCATTCCTTAACAAGTGACATGGAAAGAACAGACATCAGTTCTATTTGCCTAATATTCCTGTAATTTATTTTTCCATGTGTTGGTTGACCTGTATAAAAATTATCTTTTATGAGTAATAAAGGGCATCTTAGGATACAGTAGAAGAAAACCATTTGCTTGAAACCTATGTATTTAGGTGGCTGCTTTCTGAGCATCTGAAATCTTTTCCATTTTTATATTGGACTCTAGCATTTAGTATGGACACCCACAGAAATTAAAGAAAGATATGTGCCACAGCCCTTCAGTGATTTATTCCTGTCATGTACTGCATCAGTTGATATTACAGACACACATAACATGAATGTGCTAAGTGAATTTAGGGACAAACAGCCTCTGCAAAGATGGCAGAGACGCTTTCAGTCACATGTACACCTGGGATTGGGCCTGCTTATAAGTGGGGTCTTCACAACTGGGAGGAAGTAAACTACTTAGAGAGATGGAAGTGAAGGGCGTTATAAATACTTTGGAGACTGGAGTAGCACGCCTTTGATCTTTGTGTGTGTGTGTGCGCGCGCGCGCGCGCGCACACACACACACACACACACACACACACGTCTAATGCGTGTTAAAGTGCAAGCTGAGACTAACTCAGTCTCCGTGGGCCAATCTTCCAACAGATGCTGAAGGGCCTGCTCAGGGCCCTCACTGTGAGTAGCAAGTGTGTGCTCACTTGCTCCATTGCATGTGGTCCTCGCACAGGAGGGGATTTTGCGGTGTCACACAGGGGACTCACATGAGAGCAGTTCTGTCTCTCCTACAAGAAATCAGCTAGGAGGGAAGAGCCACAGGCTTTGGAGTCAGGCGGACCCAGGTTCAGATCATGGCCTGCTTACTAGCTGGAAAGCCTCCAACAGGCTGTTCATTCTTTCTGGCTCCAGCTTGCTTATTTGTGGAATACCGACGCTTGGTGAGTTTTACTGTGGAAGAACTGTGCTTGTCAGTGTTGTGACTAGCCTACAAACAATTCACAGTGTCTCAAACATGGCTGATGATGAAAGCATACAATGTGTCTTCTTCCATGGGTTGGCCAGTTTAACATTACCATCAGTGGACACAGCAACCCCTATTCACTCTAGAATTCTGTCCTTGAGTGGAAGGAGTGGTACTATGTTACCCACTGGGAAGTAAGCACTTGATTCTCGCCAGGAAACAAAGCAGATTTCATTCACCCTGCCGTCTTTGTGAAGGAAATATGCAGCGTGGAAAATACCCACTCGTGAATTCTTCAGACTTACTTGTGATTGAGGCCCTTCAAACATCTGCTCGCATAGACGGGCATCCAGTTAATGCCACAGATAATAACAGCAGATGCTCTTCCCTCTTTCGTGGTTAATATAGGGCTTGTTTTCTTCCTGGGCCCATGATGTTTTCTGATAGCTCTAATTGCTATTACTTAAGTACAAGAAATACCGAAATCCATAGATTCAAAAGGGATAATAAGAAACAATGCCCCTTTAAAATAAAAACATCATTTTTAAATACCAGCAAGCCAAAGGAAGGGAGATGTCACTCTTGCTACTCTGTGAGGGTTAGATCCCATCCATACAGAAGACACTAAAGGTGAAAGAAAGAGAATCTGTGGGAAATTAAAGCTGTCACTCTCAGCAGTGCCATTGTGAGAGCAACTTCAAAAATCCATTTGGAAATCACGGCTCTTGTATCGCAGTCATTACGGAGACGCTAGCATCACCCCACTTATTCCTGCAAACATAGCAACAGTTGCCATGTGAGCAGGAGCTCTGCAATACAAACAGTGGAGTCGGATGGCTCAGGGCGGGGGCAGCTGGAGTCAGGGCTGCTGTGGCGCAGAACGTGGTGCCACCTGTATGGGTTTAATTAGGCTGGCTGTTCTCTCTGGTCCCTGTGCCGTGTCCTGTCAGACATTCCAGGGGAACAGAAGCAGTTTCAAACAGCGGCGTTCGGATTAAATCTTACATTCGGTGGCACACAAACACAACCAAAGGCAGAATTTTGCTTTGATGTGCACAAGGGTAGACACGTGGCCAAGGGTTTCTTTTTATTTCCAGGAACAGAACCCTCACAGAACTCTTGTCATTAGAAAGTCAGTCCACTTGTTGCTGTCACAATATGTCTTTCCATCTAATTGAAAACGGAGAAGTCTGTCACCATTTTCTTAGCAGTTAGCCGCTGGCGAATCTTCACAGGTTCCCTTTATGTGGCTGGGAATTAGTTAATTAGTATTACAAAATGCATCACGAGGAGCCGGCCCTTCAGGTCACCACGGAGGCCCTTCCAGGCTGCTAACTAGCTTACCATGGGATACGAAGGAGCGGACTGACAGCGACAGGTCAGCCCAGCAGAGGAAAGCGTCTTCACTTGCTCTCAAGTGAGCTGTTGTAACCTAAATATGTCACTTTCTCACTCTTTTCATGCAAATCTTTTATGTGTGGCAATAAATCAAGGTCCTGAAAGCTTTCTTTTTAAGAGATACCAATTTTGCACGCACATGGGGTTTTCTCCTAGCTCCACTTTTATTAATTTCCCATCCTCGCAGCACGCCTTCTGGCCTGAATATTTTGTTTGATATTCTTTCTTTGACATTTTTCCACAGAGAAAGGTTGTTTTCAATCTAAGGCTGGTTTTTAAAAGTCAGGGACTGGATTGACATTCTCCCCGCCCCCCCCCCCCCCCCCACTCCTTAACTTTGAGGCTGTAGGCCTTTGTTAGGGGGGAATTCTCCATTCTCGCCCCACCGCACAACCTGCAGCGCTCCCACTGATGGCCAGATGGCGCTAGTGAGCAAGCCAACTCAACAAGCAAGGCTAACACAAGCCCTGTCTCACCAAGGCAGAGATGTGTCTGATTCTGTGGAGTGATACAAAAGCAGAATCCCTGCGGCTGGAGGGCAGCAGTTGGCGCTGTGGGGGTCTCTATTTCACGTCGGAATCTGGGGACGTTGGGAAATGTCACTGTGGTGCTTTGCACGTATGACAAAGGGGCTGTGCTGAATAAAGAGTTTTATGAAAATATTAAATGGTTTACAATACAGATGAACGTCTAGAGCCTTGAACGTTCATGGAAATGATTTTAACATGTACTTTCTTTAGCGTGTGTGTGTGTGTGCCCTTGTGTGTGCTTTTGTGTTTGTGTCTTTGTGTGAGTGTGTGTGTGTCTTTGTGTGTAGAAGTACCATTGTGCATGTACCATGGTGAGTATGTGGACAGCTTAGAAGTTGGGTTCTCACTTACACTTTGAATAAGACAGTGCCCTTTGCTTATTGCAATTGGCAGCTGCGTACAGCAGGCTGTGTGGCATGCCCACAGAGGGAGATTCTCCTGTCTTCACATACTGTCTCTTTCTAGGAGGCCAGTGCTTGCTGATATGCACTGTGGCTTCTGACTTCTACATGAGTTCTGAGGATACAAACTTACATACTCACATTGGCGTGCCAGCTCCCATCCCCCCTGTACTTTATATTCCACCAGGCCATAGTTCGGTGGAAGCTCAAACCTACGCAGCAGCACACATAGCTGTGGGTTTCCTTCTTAGCCCCAGACCCCATGACACCAGAAGCTTCCCTGCTTCCATTAATTAGGAAAATTCATGAACTAAAGAAATATTTGAACTTAAAAAGATAAAAGCAGCAGATGACAGACGTGCTGGCACCTGCTTGGATTTCGACTTCTCTTTGCCATGTATATTTTCCCATTCCAGACCCTTAGTGGGCTGAGTACTGACCTTGAGCAAGTGAGTGTCATAAAAATTATATACTCCAGGGTGACAAATATCCAGAAAAAAACCTGCCTGGCCCCTAGATTTAGGCGAGTGACATCTTACTCTCCTCATTGTACAAAAGTGACAGAGGGGCAGACGCTCAGCATGTGCTTCCTTTCAGACAGTCGGCCTGGCTGGAGGGTGAGACGCTTAAATAAGCACCAAGCTCCAGTGAAAAAGCTCATTAGCTGTGCTTTCAATCAGCTATCTTGGAGAAGGCTAATAACCACGCTGGAAGGCCAAGGACACCCTCTTCTTATTGTTTTCCGCAATTTGTAAATATTAGCACGATATACATGTAGTGTCAGCTTTTGGTCCAAGATCCCTACTGTGTCTATGAGTGAGGAAGGACAGTGCTGTCGTCACCTCATTACCAGAAAATCGGGGTTTTTATTTATTTTTCTTTTTGCACCACATGTCAGCCTAAAGACCGCTGCTCCAGAGAACGTGAGTTCCGTAGAGTGACTGTGTTAATGGAGAACACACTTAGTGAATGTGAGAAGAAGCCAAGCTTGGCAAAACCTTAATTCAGAGGAGAAATTGCATTACAGTAGAGTTATATTCTAACCTGGCCCACGTGAGCCCTTCTAGTTGTCACACTCCTAGAAGGCGGCCAGTACCTCTTGTTGTGTGTTGTGATTAGAGGTTGCTGTTTTTCCAAGTGTTCTGAGAGGCTGATTTGGAGAGAGATGACTAGAGACAATGGGGGCGGCGGGGTTAGTCCTGGTAAGCTGGGAAACATGGCTGAAAATGTGGAGCTTTGCTCTAGTTGAGTCTGCAGGAAGCTGATTACAATTTATACCCTAGGAGGTAAAAATGAAGCAAGGTGATTGGTATAGAGTTAATCAGAAAGGAGGGAGTTTCCCTGTGAGCAAAAGAGGTGTATACACTTGGTGACCAAGAGTCTACTGCAGCTGGCAAACTCTTCGCTAGAAGCCGTTCAGCACCATAGACAGCTCCTCTCGCTAGAAGCCGTTCAGCACCATAGACAGCTCCTCAGCAGTTAAGTTCAACCACTAAGTCCAAACAATGCCCATCGCAGCCTGGGACCCACCCCACAGGAGAGAGCCAACTCTTGACACCGTTAAGGAGAGTCTGATACACTTACAGATAGGAGCCTAGCACAACTGCTTGGTGACTCACAACCAAGCACTAGGCAGAGCTCGGGAAGGCCCATGGAAGTGTGTGTGGTGGTGGTGGTGGTGTGATGTATGTACCCAGAGGAGACAGGGATGCAACGAGGCCCAATCGAGTCAACTAACCCAGACCGATGGGGCTTGTGGAGACAGAAGCAGTAGCCAAAGAGCAGGCATCGACTGGACCTGGGTCCCCTATACATATGCAGCTGATGGGCAATTTGATCTTCTTGTGGGTCCCCTATGAGCTGAGCAGGTACTTCCTCTGACACGGACTCAGCTTTCTCCTTTCAATCACTTCCCCTGGCAGGGCTGCCTTGCCCAGCCTCAGTGGATTAAGATGAGCTCAGTCCTGATGCCACTTGATGTGCTGGGATGGGCTGCTGGTCATGGGGCTCCCTTTTTCTGAGAAAAAGAGGAGAGGGGAACCATAAGGAAGGAGGCGGGGCTATGATCAGGATGTAAAGTGAATATACAAATTAAAAATAAAATTTAAAAAGAGTACTTCAAGCCTGTTGAAGTTTTGCCTTAAGAGGCAATAGGACCAGTCCCCGAGGCAGGCTCAGATTCAGTCGCGAGCTTATTTTTCCACCACTTAATAGTTTCCCATCCATTACTTAAAACTGCAGTTCTCAACTTGTTTTCCTTGAAGAATGGGAAATTTCAGTGATGCTTCACAAGACTGCTGTTGGAATTAAGTGGTCTCATTTTTATGAAGGCTGCCCGGCTCACTTGCCACTCAACAGTAGGCATTCAGTACTTATCTTGTGCTGGACACTCTCCTAAGTAATGCAGTGTAGCACAGAAAGAAGAGAGCTGCTTGCACACACAATGTGTTCGTTTACAGTCTAGGCAACCATGAACAGAAGAACGAGTGGCTGGCTGAGGCCATCACTCCACAGAGATATATGTGCCCTGAAGCTTTCATGTTGATTGTTGTTGGCCTCAAAATGTGGCAGATACAACCTTGACCCAAGCAAGGTCGAAGGTTGGGTGATGAATACCTTTAAAGAGCTGTGGTTCTCAAGCTGGGAAAATGGCTTAGAAACACTGTTCTCCCAGAGGACCCAGGTTGGTCAACTTACAACCAATTGGAACTCCAGTTGCAGAGTTCCAATCCCCCTTTTTGGCTTCTTCAAAAACCTGTGCATACATGTTATATGCTAAAAAGATGCACACACATGGAATAGTAAAAATATGGACCAAAGGAAGAAAGAAAAAACAAAAATCTTTACAAAGTCTAAAATCCTCAAGAGACAACCAAGGTAAAGGAAATTAGGAAAAATAAAATTCGCTCTACACAAGAGATGCAAAACACCTTTACAATGGTCTCCAGATAATGTGGGGGCGGGGGGAGAAATATAGCCCAAGGATATATGTATATAGAAAATTTAAACAATTTATGAGCAATGATTCTGGATGTTGTCATTCCAAGATGACAAAAATAAGTGAAATCAGTTCATTTGTGAGGTGGCCTACCCAAACAAGAGGAATAAGAAAGGGCATAGGCGTTTTACAAGGAACATGAGGCCTAACAGAACTAAGTCCAAGGGCAGGCAGAAGAGACATTGCAGGCAAGAAGGCCAAGAATCCACAGAGACAGCCATGTGACCAGCACTTAAAAACTGAAAATGAGAAGTCTAGTCAGAGAGCATAAAATAAATGTTCTTAAGGAGAAGAGAATAAATGTCTATGGAGGCAAAGAGACTTTTAAAACTGCGTGACCAAAGTTTAAAACGGCAGCCCCAACAAATACAATGAAAAGAAGTTAGAAAGGAATTGACTTGGAAACAGACAGAAAATCAGACAGCTTAATAAAATAGAGGTGAAAAAATTTACCTAACGTGTAGCAGAGAGATAAAACGTAGTTGTTATACCCTCCCTGCAAAGACACACATAAACACACTTGGTTTACTGACCAAGACCTTAGACCTTCCTGACACATATGTCTGTGTGTTTATGCATATTCTATTTCCCTATATGTGTTCTAATCAGATATATTTTAAATATGCTATATATATAGTGACGTTTTTTCCTTTTTTTTCTTTTTTAATTTTATTAATTCATTTGAAGTAAGGCAGGAGACATGTCAATAGAACAAAGCGACAGCCTACAGACTGGGAAAAGATCTTCACTAACCCTACATCTGACAAAGATCTAATATCCAAAATATATGAAGAGCTCAAGAAATTAAACACCACCAAACCAAATAACCCAATTGAGAAATGGAGTTCAGAACTTAACAGAAAATTCTCAACAGAGGAATATCGAATGTCTGAGAAACACTTAAAGAAATGCTCAACATCTTTAGTCATCAGAGAAATGCAAATCAAAATGACTGAGATTCCATCTTCCACCCATCAGAATGGCTAAGATCAAAATTTCAAGTAACAGCAATTCTGGCAAGGATGTGGGGAGAGAGGAACACTCCTCCATTGCTGGTGGGAGTGCAAACTAGTACAACCACTTTGGAAATCTATCAGGCGCTTTCTCAGAAAACTTGGAATAGGGCTTCCTCAAGACCCAGCTAGTCCACTCCTTGGAATATACCCAGAAAATGCTTCACCACACAACAAGGACATATGCTCAACTGTATTCATAGCAGCCTTATTCATAATAGTGAGGTTTTTCAAAGAGCATACATTTAAGGTAAAACAGTGTTGTCTAGTGAGTAAGGATCATCCAGACACTCTGAAGACCACTGACCATGGCTTCTGGGAGCCAACAAATACCATGCAAGAGAAATAAGCTAAACCACACACAGTATCATTGGAGTGAGATAGAAAAGACAAGGACAGACTTTAAAATCAGTTTGGATGGGAAGATTAGAAACAAAAGACAGATTATATGATTTATATGTAAAATGTTACTAGCAACAGAGAACCTAACAATGTGTGCAACAGAATTTTGAATTATGTGAAGAAATGAACTTCCCTAATCCTGTACCCAGAGAGTGGCTATCTGTAGAGAAAGGGAGAGAAAAGAATCTCCAATTGTCTGGGTTCATATGTCTACTGTTACAATAAAGGAAATTTTAAGATGCATTTGAGGAAAGAAAACAACTAGGCTATAGAGTGACAAGTCAGAGCCACGGATATAAAGAACAAACATGTCTAGTTTTAAAGAAACCACAGATTCACAGAACAATGTCTAAGTGTGGAGTTTTTAAAGTCTTGGTGAAACCAAAATATTGGAAAATAACACAAAAATGTTATAGTAAGATGCCAGAGCGATGACTCAGCGGATAAAAGTGCGTGTTGCTTTTCAAGAGTGCTAGGTTTTGGTTCCCAACAACTACATAGTAGAGGCAACTCAGAGCTGCAAGTAACTCCAGCTCTGCGGAGAATCTGCTGGCCTCTCCCGGCCACCACAAGGCAATGGGCACTCATGTGTAATACCCTCCTGCCCCCACATGCATACAGATGCTTAAAATTATATATGTGTAAACCTGGATAGAATGCTTTATAGTATCAACATGATCTATGGATTTTTGTTTTGTGTGGGGGATAGTAAAATAGAGATCACAATAAACTCATGTGGATTAAAGTTCACCTAAATAATGCAAAATCTATACTAAGTGGATGGTGAAGGGACTCACTTACGATAATGATACAAGATCTTCCATGTGAGTCTTTGGGCTTATACAGCTGTACTCAAAGTCTTGGCTTCCTTTGTGGCAGAAAATGTAAACTGTTTTAAAAAATTAGTATGGAAGAATAACAGCTAAAAGCAAAAAGGAATAACAAAAGATTAAATGAGTCTTAACAGGTAGAAAGGAGTCTAATAATGCTACTGGCTCTTAATAATGAAGGCCGTTGGCTTTGAGACCAGGATAGGGAACAGAAGAAGCATAAACTGGCCCGATGTACCCGATGAGCCTTCATGTAAGAAAGCACAGCTGCCATCGGAAGGGGGTGTTTGTTCTTACCTAAAAGGAGGGAGGGTGGAAGAAAAGAGCAATTTATAATCAGTCAGGCTCTCCCTGCTTCCAGGCCACCCTTCCTGCCTCGTTAATACAATCTTTCCTAGCTATTTCCATGCAAAGCAATTTATTTTTTTTTTTACAGGACACTTACGGTGTGATATGGCAGTTTCCGCACTCACATCACATAAAGTAAGTGGCAGTTACATTTGTCCTAAGGAAGGTGTTTTTGCTTGAATGTGATAGCAGAACTCAGGATAGTTCTAATTTATTACAAATTAAAATGTTTAGTATTTCACCCCCCCCCAGAGTTAAATTATAAATGAGACATTGTAGACATCTGAATAAGTTCAGAAGAAAAGAGAATTTCTGATCTCAAAGTATTTATAAATCAATGGGGAGTAGGACACATACTTGTATGGTGATATGAAACAAGTGTACACCGTGGCACAGAGTGGCAGCACGTGATCATCTGTGCAGCATGTGCCAGGAAGGGGATGGCCACAGGGAGGCCATCTTCAAGCTGCAATGACTATAGTGAAACAGTATGGTTGGTTGGCCCCTGTTTGGACAAGAATGAGGTCTGGGCAAGGTTAAAAGCCAATTAGGCTGGCAGATTCAGCATTGTGAATCTATGGGATATCCTGTCTATTCCAGGATGTCTACAGTGTATCTCTTCAGGGCATTTTGTGAAGGGTCATTTTGAGGTGTGTAGGATTACCCAAACACTGGCCCCAGTCAGTAACTATCTCTAGTCCTTCAAACTACTATAAGTTCCTCACACAGTTTCTGCAAACTAAAGTGTACGTGAGGAGACTCAGACCTCTTGGTGTGAAACTGCAGGGGATGCGGGATGGAAATGTGCTTGCTAATGACCGGGGTGAAGCCCCACCCTCTGATGGCGGCAATGGAGGAATGGTGACAGTTTCAAAGGCTCTACATGAGGAAGCACATGCTGGTACACAGTGTGGGAGAGGGCCATGGAGAGGCAGAGCAGGAGAGAAGTTAAAGACATCACCGTGCTGAAGAGGTCAAGGTTGGATTGTGGACGGAGGTTTTCTCCCTCTCTTTGCTATCCGGTGTGTGTGTGTGTGTGTGTGTGTGTGTGTGTGTGTGTGTGTGTGTGTGTGTAGAGAGAGAGACAGAGATAGAGAGAGACAGAGACAGAGAGACTGAGAGAGAGACAGAGACAGACAGAGAGAGGGAGAGGGAGGGGGAGAGAGAAACAGAGAGAGAGAGACAGAGAGAGAGACAGAGAGAGAGATAGAGACAGAAAGAGAGAGGGGGAGAGAGAAACAGAGAGAGAGACAGAAAGACAGAGAGAGAGAGAGAGACAGAGAGAAAGAGAGACAGAGAGAGAGGGAGGGGGAGGAGGAGAAAGAAACAGAGAGAGAGAGAGACAGAGAGACAGAGACAGAGAGAGAGAAAGAGAGACAGAGAGAGAGAGAGAGAGAGAGAGAGAGAGAGAGAGAGAGAGAGAGAGAGAGAGAGAGAGAAGTAGCACAAGGGACTTCATAAAAGGCATATATGAAGTGGAGAAAAGAAACAAGATATGGAGTCATTTAAAACCATCCTGGAGAGGATTCTGAAAATAATTATGAGTTGACAAGGAAAATTTGGGGGATACAGAAATTGATTAGAAGTTAAAGAGATAAGTGGAGGTCTTGAAGAAATTTCTATAGATGAAAGGAGATGGGAAGATTGCAGAGTGGAGGAGCCACGATATTGCACAATTCCAGTATTCTAGGAAAACTATGTGTGAATTGAGACTTCTGTACATTATCTTTACATTTAATGAATTGAATATGTCTCAGTGCACTAGGGAAGCTACTTAGAGAGTCCTTGTTGGATTAATCCCAAGGGAGTCTGTTTCAAAAGCTTTGAGGTCTGGATCCCCAGTGTCTTCTACTGGACAGCTAACTGGGTTGCAGTGCTATTCCCGGAGCTCAGCGCCACACAAACACTAATTGGTTTTTTCATCTGAAAGGTTGTTCATCACTTTGTCATTTCTAAATTTAACATGATGTAATCCATGCACAAGATGGGAGATTTCAGACCCCGTGGGAGGAGCAAGTGCCACATGCCGAGTTTTCTAAATATATCTGGACACGAAATATTCTAAAAGAGGCAGAACTTCACAAATGGTTTCCTTAAACTCAGTTTGTGATTTCAGTCAGAATTAGCAATTTCCCTATTTTTTTTTTTTTCATGGAGGAAACACCTGACATCTTCCCACCTTGAAATTTGTTTTATACTGGAAAAGTGATAACACTAACTAGAGATAAGTATGCATACAAACAGTGGAAACCTGCATTAATTGGCTGTTGACATCATAACTAGAAGTTTGCATAATGTCTATGCAGCTATTCAGTATACCGTTGAGAAGCCCAAATCTATATGTCAATGGGAAACTACAGGCCAAGCCTTGTATACATTTCTTTTTCAGAATCATAGTGACACACACGCAAAATTATACTTCCTGTGTAATTGAGTGAGTTAGTTACAAGGCCCAGTGCTCAGACTTAAGTAGACAAGGACTCAGCCACCCTTTAGAGCAGCCTTGATCAAAATGGGAGGCTGGCAAGATCTCCTCTTCCATTTTGTGCCAGCACCTACATCTCCTCCCACAGAGTGACCTGCAGGTTAGCACCACGCCTGCTTTGCTGTGTTGGAGCTCCTCAGAACCTAACCCTGACGAGCTCTAATTGATCCTGGTCACTGGCCCTTTCTGAGCTTCCCAGATGATTCTAACATGCAAAGTTGAGAACCGCCCGAGGGCGTCTAGCCCAGGGCCCTGCTGGCTTTAGTCCATCCATTCCTGAATCCTTGGGCTCTTTCACTTTAAGAACTGGTTGCCCACCTCCCTTCCTCAGTCTTCAGTAAAACAAGCTGAAAAAGCAGGCTTGCAAAGAGTGCTTCAATCCATTCCTTGATCCACTTCCAGAAAAAAAAAAAAAAAAAAAATGGGAGAAGGCCAGAAAACACAAGCATTGTCAAAACACAACCAGCTCTGGAACCACTGCCTCCCGCGCCAGGGGAATTTATAAAGCACAGCAGAGAGGGCTTGTGCAGAAGCCCGGCTCAGCCTGCTGCTTGTTCGCTCGGGAGAATTGCTTGTACTTCTGAGCCTGTTTCTTCATCTAAATAAACTGAAATGTCTACCTCTTACAAAGCCTAATTACATGACTATTCACAGTATTTAAAACAGTGTCCTGCATTTTCACAGGTGTTCCAGGGTGTCAGATATTTAAATAGAATAATGGAGAAACAGTCAGAACCTGTTCACTGATTCCACTCTAAATCCATAACAATCACCACATATCGAGCCAATTTATCCCATTTTCACTCTTTATCTGCTACACAAATAGTTGTTGCTTGATGCCCTTATGTCAGTCAGACTGATTGACAGTTGGGTGTAGCAGTTCTTCTCTTGACTCAGTACATTTTTAAATACCTCATTTGGATATGTATATCATAGATCTCAAATAAATCAGGACTTGCTTGCCAGGGGTGGGGCTGTAACTAACTGACCTCCAATTCACCCATGCTGCAAATGGGGGCCTACGATGTTGAGAGAAATGTGCAGGGAGAAAAACAAAACAAAACAAAACAAAACAGATTCCTACCACCACCACAAAGGGACAACAAATAAAAAAGAGGCCCCTGGGAAAATGAAGGAAGCTGCTCAAAGAACCGACTGGGCTGTGCACTGGCTCGTGTCAGCTTTTGGCAGAGGCCTGTCTCCTTAGGATCTTGCTGTGTGGAGAAGCAAGCTCCTGACCATTCGCCTCACCTGCTGTGCCTCCCAGTCCATTTGCCTCACCCCACGTGCTGCTGTGCCTCTTGCTCTGTGTCGTCGTTCTCTGAGTCACCGGCAGCAGCAGACCTGTGCTCTGTGCACGGGCCTGCTTGTATTTGTCAAGCACTCTCTGCCGGAGCAGCAGCTCTCCTCCATTCTGTAGCTTAGCCTCTTAACTCTAGACTAACCATCATGTGACTGTTGCAGAAATATCATGATCAGACTGCTCGGAGAATTAGTTGATAAAAAACACATGTGGGGGATGAGAAACACAGATATAACTGGAAGATGGTCATGTGGCTGGACCCAATCAAATGCCATCCTGAGATTAAGTCAGTGAACTTATGAAATTATGCCAAAGATGGAAATCTAATAACAAACAACATCGGATAGGCCTGGATACCCATCAAAACTGCTCATATTTAATTCCAGGATGTTCAGTAGATTACAGATGTCATGATTCACCTGTATGTCTCTTCCTAGCTGTTTCTGCAACTTCTTTTTCAGAGGATGGATACAAGTTTAGAAAGCAATAGTAGGAGGAAGTGTAAGTAAGACCCTTGGTAGCCAGCCTATGATTTTATATTCCTCCATGATGGCAAATAACTGTCGCTGTTCCCCTTGTTGACCCTGGGACTGTTGGCTGTGATTAGCCTATGCCAGAGGCTGAAACATGAGGAAAGGCTTGAAGCATGCATGTGAAACTCACGTCTTTGTTAGTGGGGGCAGCATGCTTCCGTTAGCATGTTCTGATGTGCATCTGAGGAGGATGAGAGTCACAGAGCAGACCTTGGTACAGTCTAGTCTGCTGCCAAGTTTTCCTAGAACCAGCCCTGTGGACATCTGCTAGAAACGACTGGGTGTGGCCGTCAGTCCTGGCTTCTGGGATGAACAATTATACAGACATCACAAAGCAATAGATGGCCTGTTAAGCTCTCCCTGACTCTACAGTGAGGCCGAGGGATGAAATGCCTGCCTGTAGGAAACTGGGTCATGTGATTGGAGCGGCCAAGAAAGAGGAATTCTGATAAGTATGTTTTCTCTGATGTTTAACATAATGTAAGAATTTTAAAATGAGAATGTCAGAGGTATTTACTGCATTAATAATGTTTTATAAGGACCTATAAATATAGCTCCCAGATTCCACTGTCTGAAATAGAGCTGATGATTCCCTTTAAGAAGTTCCTCCAAAGCTTCTCTTTCCCATAAGTTCTTGGCAGCATCAATCTGTTTTGTTGTTGTTGTTGTTGTTTATTTGTTTCCCTTTAAATAGATTCACCTGTTGGTTCATATGGATAGGTCGTGTCTCCCCTGTCTGTTGAAACCCCAACATCTCACACAGTTGCATTGAATACAGTGTCTGTGGAAAGGTAATTAAGATGAAGGAGCTCTGAGGGTGGAGTCTGGAGTCAGGGAAGGTGATGCTCTTATAGGAGAGTGATTATGCTCTCATGCCCCACCCCACGAAGGACCAGAGCTCAGCCATGCAGGCACTCTGGTGTCATGCCCCCACCCCACGAAGGACCAGAGCTCAGCCATGCAGGCACTCTGGTGTCATGCCCCACCCCACGAAGGACCAGAGCTCAGCCATGCAGGCACTCTGGTGTCATGCCCCACCCCACGAAGGACCAGAACTCAGCCATGCAGGCACTCTGGTGTCATGCCCCCACCCCACGAAGGACCAGAACTCAGTCATGCAGGCACTCTGGTGTCATATGCCCCACCCCACGAAGGACCAGAACTCAGCCATGCAGGCACTCTGGTGTCATACCCCCCGCTGCACACCTGTAAGGAAATATACCCAGCTCCTGAAGTCACACATTGTTGTTTACACACTTATTGGGTCCTCAATTTAGTGAGGTCATACAACAACAGGGACTCTGTTTCAATGATTATCCATAGTTTATATCTTTTGAAGGCTTAACAACTCTGTAGAGCGTGGTGCCTCTCACACATCATCTCTCTATCATTTGATGGACACTTGAGTTGTTTCCATTTTGGTCTATCATGCCCACGGCTGCCATAAACATTTGTGTGCAAGGTTTATTTGCAGATCTGTTTTCAGTTTTGTGGGCTGTATCCCAGGACCAGAACTGCTAAGAGAGATATGAAGATGTGTGCAGCTCTGAATGTCTGGTGCTCTATCGCCAGGACTGTTTTTAGGTTCATATATAGGAAACTTTCCTTGAATCCACCATAAAATACATTTGATAATTTATAATACTTCACCACTTTACAGCAGACATTTCTCTTAGCTCACTGCTATTACTGACAACTTAGAGAAGAGCCTAAACTAACAAACAATATAAGGAAAGTGGAATCAAAACTCTTTCAGCGTTTCCAGGGGGGACGTTCCAACTCTTCTAGACAGCATCATCCGGGAGACTGACCTGATCAGGAGCTGAGGTCTGGATTTAAAATAAGACCCTTGTTGACATTACCACTTACCTTTGGGACCACACAGCATAGGACCTTTCATTTAGAGCATATTCCAACTCAAAGCAACTCCGCAGTGCTGCCACGTGGCTCCGGCCAGGCCCTCTGCAGCCCACCAGGCAATCAGAGGAAGAGGAAGGCAACAGAGAACCACTGCTGTTACCTGATGCAGGAGACATGAGCTGGATGGAGAAGGCATGGACCGCCTTGTTTAGTAAGTTACTGTAACAGGCAACTGTACTGCCACTTTCTATGTGAGGACACTCGCTTTCCCTTCGACCTCTGGTGGTGAGACCTGCTCAGTTTAATCTACGTTTAACACATTTCCTATTTGAGAGCTGGTGTAATTCTTATTCCTATCTCCCCAAAACACAGTAAGCCCAAATTAAATTTATAAAATCTATTTCATATGATTATTATTTGATGATCAAAAGATACACCACACTGTTCACTGTGGTGGTAAGATTCATCCACGGCAGAGCTCCTTTCAACTGTAGCTGTGGTTTCCCCAGACATAAAACAGATTTGCACCACTCTCTTACTTTCCTTTTCACTGCTGTGATAAAATAAGGGATAAAGGTTTTTCTTTAGTTCACGGTTCAAGTCTATCTTGGTGGGGAATTTAGGGCAGCATGGGCCTGAAGCAACTCTGAGATCGAGTGCACAATCAGGAAACGGAGTAATGCGTCCTCTCTGCTCACATCCTCCTCTTTTTTTTTAATTAATTTATTCTTGTTACATTTCAATGGTTATCCCATCCCTTGTGTCCTCCCATTCTTCCCTCCCTCCCATTTTCCCCTTACTCCTCTCCCCTATGACTGTGCCTGAGGGGGACATCCTCCCCCTTTATATGCTCATAGGGTCTCAAGTCTCTTCTTGGTAGCCTGCTGTCCTTCCTCTGAGTGCCACCAGGTCTCCTCCTCTTTATACCCTCTAGTATCTGTCTCCAGGAAAGGGCCTCAGGCCCAGTCAAAATGGGTTCTCCCTTATCAGTTAACGTAACCAAGGTCATCAAGGCAGCGGCTCACAGGCACCCATTTCCCAGGTGCCTGTGGGTCATGTCAAGCTGACAACAGTAACTGCCACACACACTTTTGTAAGAATACATTCATTTTGTAAGATGAAGCATGGTTTGATATCTGGTAAACGGTTTTTCCAAAGAGAAGAAAAACCAACCAGCTAACTGCTGGTCCTTTGGGCTCATGGAGATTTTCTTATTCTTTTGGTAAAAATCCCTCGTTCCTCAAATGCTCTTTATAATATAGGATATCAGTGTATTCAGCATTCTGATCACTCCCCGCTATAATGCAAGTGACGGTTTTTTCATTGTTCTTTTAATGACAGAGAGTTCCATTGGGCCCTTTTTTTGTTTGGTCACATCAGAGTAGAGATGGTCAGTCCTTTGTTCTCTAACAGGAGAGCCTTCTCATGTTGTAGCTGCCTCTGAGCTTATTATAGCACTAACAAAGTGACCTTGAGGCCACATCTCCAGTTCATGCTTTTACTATTGTTTCTATGGCCTTGGGAAGAAACAGTATGTTATTCCTTTCAAATTTATTCTTGGCAGACATATGCTTTTTTTTTTTTTTTTTCATTTTCCAAGATAGTCTAGATTTTTTTTTTCCTTCAGATGTTTGCTGGCCCTCTCAACATTGTCAAATTCACCAATGTGACCAGCAGGTCCCTCTTGACCTTGGTGTCAATCTGACTGAAAAAGTTGGATAGTGGGGGAGAATAGAAGCCCTGTGAGATCCCACAATATGGATCATAATTAACAATGTCCAGTGAATTCTCTTTGCATATCTTCTCTCCTCAGGGAGAATGTCCCACAAGTACAGGTTAGTGTGACAAACCAAGCTTGTTGGCCCATCCTTCTACCCATTGTCCTTATTTCTGGGGTGCTCTTATTTAGGTTTTTTTTTATTGCTCCAAAAAAACACCGTGACCAAGAAGCAAGTTGCAGAGGAAAGGGCTTATTTGGCTTACATTTCCATATTGCTGTTCACCATGGAAGGGAATGAAGAACTCAAAACAGGACAGGAACCTGGAGGCAGGAGCTGATGCAGAGGCCGTGGAGGGGTGCTGCTGCTCCTGGCTTGCTCAGCCTGCTGTCTTATAGAACCCAGGATCCCCAGCCGAGGATGGAACTACCCACAATGGGCTTGTCCCTCCCCTATCAATCACTAGTTAAGAAAATGCCTCACAGCTGAGTCTTAGGGAGGCATTTTCCCAATTTAGGTTTCTCTTTTCAGATGACCATAGTTTGTGTGTCAGCTTGACATAAGACCAGCCAGCACAACGGATTCCCTGTCAACTTGACACACGAACATGTCGCTGTTAAGCCAACATCTCTCCTTTCTGTTTTATCCCTAAGATCTCACATCAAAAACATAAATAACTTTCAAAGACCTACAGTCTCTCCAATTCAAAAACATTAAAATTTCAGTCTTTTTTAAAATATCCAATCTTCTAATATTTCCAACGTCTTCTAAAAGTTCAAAGTCTTTCAATGATGGACTTCTGTAAAAATTGAAATTAAATACGATCTTTAAGAATGAAGAACCAGAGCACAGCACAGTATGCCCAGCAAACCAAAATCCGACAATATGAATAACTCAATGTCTAATTATCTGGAACCCATTCACAATCTTCTGAACTTGAAAGAACATCTCACTGAGCTCTCAACACTTAGTGGCTTTTCTAAGTTCCAAAGTCCTTCCACAATCCTCCCCAAAACATGGTCAGGTCTGACGCAGCAATACCCCACTTCAGTACCACCCTGTTTTGGTTAGGCGGTTCTACTGCTGCAAAGAAATACCGTGACCAAAATATGCAAGCTGGGGAAGGAAAGAGTTTAGTTGGATTTCCCTTCCACATTGCTGTTCATCATCAAAGGAAGTTGGGGCAGGAACTCAAACAGGGAAAACCTGGAGGCAGGAGCTGATGCAGAGGCCACTGGAAGGGTGCTGCTTACTGGATTGGTCCCTATGGCTTGCTTAACCTTTTTCTTATAGAATATAAGACAACCATTCCAGAGACGGAACTGCCTACAAGTGACTGGCTCTCCCACACAAATTGCTAATTAAGGAAACTGCCTTACAGCTGGACACTTGTGGAAGCATTTTCTCAATTTAGGTTCCTTCTTTTCTGTTAACTCTAGTTTGTGATCAAGTTGACTTAAGGCTAGCCAGCACACGAGGTAAACTTCCTATTTCCTATCAAGTGAGATATAATCCCAGGATAGGAACACCTTGTCTAGTTAAATTCCAAGGTTCACATAAGGGAATACTTGGAGCTCAGGCCCCAAAGGTGCCTTGTAACAGCCCGTCCCGTGGAAAGATGCTCTTGTCAGCGGTCAGTCCTGATGTCTCCCCAACATGAGCAGCTACTCATCCCATAGCCATAAATTCTGTACCAAGGGAAGGGAAAGGAGCTTTTCATCAGATGGAAGATGCCTCTCCATCAATGGAAGGCTTCCTCTCCCTCTCCAGAAGTTCTTGTGGAGAGTGAGACAGAATCACTAGTGCCTCCGGCCTGGAAGCATTCTCCAATAGCCCAGGTTCCATGGACCCCGATCTGGGATTTGCTAATTTAAGGAAGAAACTTTTCCCTGTGGAATTCTCTTCCTGCTTTTGTTGTGAAGGCTCAGGTAGATCCTGTCTCCTTGCTTTTGCCCTTACCTCCATGCACACATGGACCACAATCTTGTGTGCAGTCCTTACGTCCCCCTACGCATTTGAAAATATTATTGGATGGATGCTCCTGTTTTAGTTCCTGTGTCTATTTTTAAATGTGATTTCATGACCAGGTGTTAGCAAATTAAGGCAAATTATAGAGAAAATTAAGGCAAACATCTCCTTGATATTAAGGAAATTTTTTCATTAGCTTGATTATTAGCGTCTATCAGTCCATGTCCTGAAAGGCATTGCCTTCCAGCAGATTTGTGCATTGTCTGAGACAATGTCTTCCTTTTGTGTTGAACATGAATGGACAATGCAATAGCATTCTAACTGGCTCACCACTTGTCTACAAATATGTAGAAATTTTTTTTATCAAATATTTGCCTCCAATATACGTGTTATACTTATAATTAATAAAGATTTGTTCTGTGTATTTATTTGCCTCTGATACACACACGTGTGTGTGTGTGTGTGTGTGTGTGTGTGTGTGGTGGTGTGTGTGTGTGTGTGTGTGAGCTATATCCTAGGTTTTCTGATAGAGCAATGAGGTTTCTTATCCACTCAACTATATCCCTTGGCCCAGCCTCATTCTTTCAATATTTTACATAGCTATTTTTAAGTTCTGCATGACTGTAACCATTCTCTGGCCTGATATTTCTGGAACCACCAAAAAGTTGTTATGAATTTGCTTCTGTCCTTGGCAAAATGTCAGAGTCTGCTCTTCCTATGGGCTCCATTAGCAGGGTTAGTACCAATGGGTAATGAATGTCAGAGTCTGCTCTTCCTATGGGCTCCATTAGCAGGGTCTGTACCAATGGTATACACGCAGTTGCCTTCCTTTAAGCACAACCTCACTGGTCCCCTGACAGCCTTTGTGACTTCCCTAGCAGGGATGAAGATATTGAGAGAGACTCTTCTCCATTTGTCTACGGACTCTTGAGGAAATGTACCTCAGGAAATCGGTAATTTTCCCAGAAAACCTCATGCCAGGAGAAGGGAAGTTATGAAGTCGGGACCAAGCCAAGGGGGATCTTGGATCCCAAAAGGAGGAGAGATATTTCAAGACATTCTGAACATGTTTGTAAGATTGCCTCATTGGACAGTGATGATGGCTTGGTTGGTCGCCTCGACCTCGAACGGGTGTTAGAGATAAATACTTCTTGTGCTGTGCTTACACTTGGAGCTTCATGTTATGGGGCAGAAGAGCAGCTAGGGATAAGGGGTTGTCACTGGATCTTTCTTTCCTCCCCGTGAATCACTCTGAGTAGCTTTCCTTTATTTGTATATTTAATTGGCTCCTTAGAGGCCTCTAAGACCTAGTCTTTGGCCCTCATAGTTCCTGTGATGCCTTGGTTGCTCTGGGCTTTTAATAACAGGAACTTCAGAAGGTCAAATTCTTACCTCGACATTGCCCAGGCACTCCTCCAGTTTCTAGGACTTCAGAAAACTCGGTCTTCCCTGTAAAACAAGAAAGACTATTTTCCTCCTTAGAATAAAGAAAGGAAATTCTTTGAGTTTGAAAAATTGAGTATTTGCATTATAAAAGAATGAGATTAGCAATAAAGTATATTTTTTATTTAAAATGCACTTGTATTGAAGGGCTAATTGAATGTTCTATTACTGTTCGTGGAGGATGTAGAGTCTTTCTGTGATAAGAGTTTTAACTCAGAATTTGGAACTGCATTCAGATAATGAAACAGTGGAAAATCTTTAATTAGCTTTGCATGTTTTTAAATGGCAAGGTTCTTCAAAATGAAAGAATAAACTCAAATGCTGAAAACTATTAACTATCTCTATGCCTTCCAATGTGCTGTCCACACCCCAGGGAAAGAGTCACCGGCTCTCCCTTTGTACTTAGCTTCATTTCTGGGATGGCATTTCAGATTTACAACCAAGACCAAGCTAGGGAACCCCACAACTCTGCCCTACTTCTGAGTTTAAAATTTTAGCTTCAAAAATTGCCATCAAAGATATTGGTTATCACGAACTGCAATGTCATATAAGTTTGGTTAAGTGGTTATTGTGTTATTTTTTATACTTCAAGCCTTGTTCAAGTCACAGGGGATATAAAAATGAATGATAACCTAGAGGAAAAAATTTAAAATCTTAGAAAATGTTGGTCTCTTTTAAAGAAATAATATGTTTCTTCGTGTCGGATACTAAGGGCTGTGAACCCTACCACTTCTCCCTTTATGAGAATTTCACTGCCAGGAGGGTGAGAGGCTGATTGAATGTGCAGGCTCAACAGCCAGCTAATTTAGAATCTTAGCAGAACAATTTCTCTGTCTCTATCTATTCCTCCCTGGGGACCACTGTTGCTCCAGTGCCCGCACAAGTGGGAGCCAGGCTGCTCAGCACAGCCCTGATCCTCTGAGCTGGTGGGCGACCAGCTGTGTCTTCCTCGCTGCTATATCTAAGGGTTTCTCCCTGTAGTGCTCCATATCACCCCCTTCCACACAGTCTCCTCTCTCTGGAGTTCCAGTGGCTGGCTTGCAGGCCAGCTCTGTACTCTTGCTGTCCTTGCTGTATGTGCAGAAAGTCCCCCACATCCTGGCCTGCGGGGTCCTTGTCTCTTCTTCCCCAGCCTTCTCCGGCCACATGGGTCAGCCTTTCTTACATCCTGCCAGAGTCCCATAAGAAGGCCTGTGGGTTCTTCCTTGTTTTCCATCCTCCTCCATCATTGCACAGTCCACGCTGCACCACCTCCTCTGTGTCCCTCACTTACAGAATTTTAATTCCAACACCTCTTTCTCTGAAGCCATCTTCAGAGAAAGGTTCTTATTGAGACACTTTTAAGTTGGTCCTCAAGGCACAGTACTGTCCCTATATAACTCACCGTGTCCAGTCTGTTTGTCTTACCCACTTTATTCATCCCTTCCATGGTCTTGTATTTCCCCAGGTACTTCCTTTTATCACCCACAAAGCCCCAACTTCCTTATTCTTCCTTGTCTTTGACACTTTAACCCCACCTGGCCTCCTACCCTGCCAAGCAAGCCTCTTACTTACTCCTGGCTTGTGTTCTATCACAGCTTGCAAACCCTTCCTAATTCTCCAGCTCCCAGGACGGCATCTCCCCACCTACCCACTTCTAGCTAGCTCTTGCCATTGATTGCTCCTCCAGCAATTCTCCCCAATATTTGTTTTACCCAACAATGTCTGTCCATAGTGTCCATCACTACCAGCCTACAGATGTACAGTGTGTCTTCCCATTCAAAACTAAGCAAGAAAATAGAAACAGTATGTGGACTGTCTTTCAAGGTTCCACGCAACTTATCTACTCACTTTTGCCCACAAGATGCCCTAAGAATTGTCTAATTTTTCTGTCTTTAAGCCTACCACACCTTCGCCCCACACTCTTTTCTCCTCTGATTCCTTCCTAAAATCATTCCGAGTGGAGAACAAACCCCTCCTCTTTGCTAAACTCAGTGTCAAGATCAATGTTCATCTTACTTGTCACAGCATTAAATGCATCCCTTTGGCCCCCAAATACATCTTTTCGGTTGCCATTGAAGTCATTGTTTTTGGTTTTGTTTTTGGTTTTGGTTTTGATTACTCTGTTCTCCTCCCACTCTCTAAATCTTTAATTGTCCCAGGACAATCCTATTTTGAGTCAGTTTGCTGATGAACTGGCTCCGCCCCTCCCTGCCAAGAACGATTCCCAGTTTTCTACCTGTAGATCACGTCTCCCCAGCTGTGACCTTCCCGGTTCAGTTAATGACAGCAATGTTGACATACTGGGACCCTAAGCCACAGAATGACCTTTGATTTCTTTCTTTACTGTGCACTGTGAAGTTGCAAAGATTTTCCTTCAAAGTTCGTCCACAACCTCCATGATCCAGGGCTTGTGTTAGATGAATTTGCCTACAGACAGATACTGGATCCACTGTGGAAACGTACAGAAGATACAGGAACATGGGCAAGCCTTGTAGAAGCACAGGCAGCCACTCGGCAAACAGAAACAACACAGAAGAAATCTTATACATTTGTCCTTTTAGTAATCACATGTATTCTGGGGCTACACACCCTGAATGCATCACAGGAACCTCTGTGGCTTATTTGAGTAACCAGAGGACAAAATTCAGAGCCACTGTGACAAAATATCCACTGCCGTGTAACAGATGATTTCATATATAGGAGTCTTTGGCAAAATGTATGTTTGGTTGCTGTTGTTTTCAGCTTGTTGTCTCTATGGTCATAGACCCAGCACAGATTGGCTTGGTCCTCTCCCCAGGGTCTCATCATATTGAAATTAAGGTGCTGCGTGCCGCTGACACTCTTATGTGAATTTCAGTGGTCCCATCCAAGATGACAAGTAGTTGGTAGAATGCATCTCCCTGTGCTTGAGTTTGTAATAAATACTGCTCATGAGTGGCCCTAAACTTTCAGAGGATGCCACAGCCTGCCATAGGCAGCTCACAAGATGAGTGCTTGGTTTTTTCTTGGCCATCATGGGCTCATGTCCCTGCCTGATTCCTCTCTGACCAGCTAGAAATAATCTCTTCACCGGAGTGGGTAGTCCCCCACAGGACAACCTTCCTTTAGCATATGACAAAAGAGAATCATAGATAGATGCCTCCTCCTCTCTATATGTTTTGTCCCTCCCTAGAAAAGGTTATGCACACATGTAGAACAGGTGAAAATCATATGGGCCATTTTGGAAGCATGCCTGTGACAAACAGACAGTAGAGATCAAAGAGATCCTCAGGAAGGTAACTCCAAGATCCTGTGTGAGCTATTTAAATCCCTGCATGAGCCCTGAACTCCACACTCAGGGTTACTCCACACTCAGGGTTACTCCACACTCAGGGTTACTCCACACTCAGGGTTACTCCACACTCAGGGTTACTCCACACTCAGGGTTACTCCACACTCAGGGTTACTCCACACTCAGGGTTACTCCACACTCACTCAGGGTTACTCTCTGATGCCTACTAAGGCCACAGGGGGTGAGCGGAGCTCACACTCATGGCTCATAAGGCTGTGAATATTTCTTCACAGTAGAATGCTTGACTTTTATGCTCAGCCTAGAGAAAACTGCCACATCCTGCAGATACAGTTAATAAACCACATCCTTTTGACGCCCAAGTGAGTTCATCCATCCTTTGCTAGCTCTCCATCGTTTGCTATATTTGCTTTGGTCTTCTTTGGAAGATTAGCTACAAGGTATTTTGAAGGTGAGCAGTGTTTTATTTCTTCTTGTAGATTTAGCATTGTCTACCAGATTGATTTGAGCTCACTTTTGTTAAGTTAAATTATATCATTAAAATAAAAAATTCATCCTCAACCTGCCTCTCTCTCTGCTGTCAGAGCCACACCCAGTTCTGCTGACATTATTAAAACCGGCTTCTTTGAGTACAGCTTCTGTGCTTGTCTAAATGGATGATGCAGATGGCAGTCAAGGTTAGCATTTAAGCGTGCACCTTAGATCAAGCGAAGCTTCTCATAAAAGCTTGTAATCACATCCCCATCGAATTTGCATAGGTGAGAAACAATGCTCCTGTGCTGTTCTCTAAGATCCATGGCAACCTGTCATGTGATCTCTGACCTACTGTTCCTCTTGCACAACCCCATCCAGTGACACCAACCTGTGTGGCCCACCACATCCATCCAACGCTGTGTGGTCCATGTTTGGGCCAGTCCACTGTCATGTGGGTCCACACCCGTCACCCACATGAAATGCCTCTTCTTGTGTTGACTTTGCATTGCTTATGCCCCTGCAAAGAATGCACCCTGAGAAGGCAGGCGCTACCCACATCTCCATCCCCACAGTGTAAGGTCCATGAGCAGGGCCTTGAATGTGAAAAGTTCACTAAGACTCTTATTGAGCCACTAGTCGAATTAATAATGTCCACTGCACCTCATGTGTGCCTGCCACACCCCTCATGTGTGGTCCACCACACCCTCATACAGCCTGCCACACCCCTCATGTGTGGTCCACCACACCCTCATACAGCCTGCCACACCCCTCATGTGTGGTCCACCACACCCTCATACACAGTCACCACACCCCATGTGTGGTCCACCACACACCTCATACAGCCTGCCACACCCCTCATGTGTGGTCCACCACACCCTCATACACAGTCACAACACCCCTCATGTGTGGTCCACCACACCCTCATACAGCCTGCCACACCCCTCATGTGTGGTCCACCACACCCTCATACACAGTCTACCACACCCCTCATGTGTGGTCCACCACACCCTCATACACAGTCTACCACACCCCTCATGTGTGGTCCACCACACCCTCATACACAGTCACCACACCCCTCATGTGTGGTCCACCACACCCTCATACAGCCTGCCACACCCCTCATGTGTGGTCCACCACACCCTCATACACAGTCTACCACACCCTTCATGTGTGGTCCACCACACCCTCATACACAGTCTACCACACCCTCATGTGTGGTCCACCACACCCTCATACAGCCTGCCACACCCCTCATGTGTGGTCCACCACACCCTCATACAGCCTGCCCACCACCCTTCATGTGTGGTCCACCACACCCTCATACACAGTCTACCACACCCCTCATGTGTGGTCCACCACACCCTCATACAGCCTGCCACACCCTCATGTGTGGTCCACCACACCCTCATACACAGTCTACCACACCCTTCATGTGTGGTCCACCACACCCTCATACAGCCTGCCACACCCCTCATGTGTGGTCCACCACACCCTCATACAGCCTGCCACACCCATGTGTGGTCCACCACACCCTCATACACAGTCACCACACCCCTCATGTGTGGTCCACCACACCCTCATATATAGTCCACCACACCCCTCATGTAGGGTTCATGCCATCCTCAAATTCAATCTCTAACACGTCTCATGTGAAGTCTACCACGCCCCTCGTGAGGCCCACCACACTCCTCATATGGGGTCCATTCCACCCTCAGGTGAGGCCTGTCACACCCATAGTGTGGAGTCCACTGCACACCTGGGCAGTTTTCGCTTGTTTTTATCCCCAGCAGGGATGTTTAATTGGCGCTTTATCAGAGAATCCTTCCTTGTCTAACTCTTTTTGTTGTTGTATTTATTCTATCATCAGGTGACCGAATATTCATTTTCATGTCACTTATTATTGCTTATGTCACTGCATATAATGCACCTAATGAGGCAGGGCTCCACCCACATCGCCACCTCTAAAGGGTATTTGCTAAAATTCTTATTGAACCAATAACTAAGTTAGTGATTGTAAGTCGGGGCGTGGTGACACATTACTTTATTTATTTATTTTTATTTATTTATTACGTATATAGTATCTGCCTGAATGTGTGCCTGCATTCTGGAAAAAGGCACAAGATCACATTAGATGGTTGTGAGCCACCATGTGGTTGCTGGGAATTGAACTCAAGACCCCTGGAAGAACAGCCAGTGCTCTTAACCTCTGAGCTATCTCTTGAGCCATGACACATGACTTTAATCTCAGCACTCAGGGAGACAGAGGCAGGCAGATCACTTTGAGAGTGAGTCCAGGACAGCCAAGGCTACACAAAGAAACGCTGTCTTGAAAAACAAAAAATAAAAATTAATAATTTTACATTTTAATTTTGTACTCAAACTAATATATACACTTCATACAGTCTGCTTCTTCTTCTTCTTTCTTTCTTTCTTCTTTCTTTCTTTCTTCTTTCTTTCTTTCTTCTTTTCTTTCTTTCTTTTTTCTTTCTTTCTCTTTCTTTCTTTCTTTTATCCACTGAGGAATTCCTTTAGAGTCCCCTCTGAGTTAGGACTGAATGGGCTAATGTTTCACTGGGAGGTTTGGAAAGGCAACTTTATGACAAATTTAAACATTTATTGTACAGAGCACTTTATCTGACTCTGTATGGCTGAAAGCCTCAAAGAAGATGCAGAATTAAAAGAAATAATAGGATGGTATTTGGGGCAAAAGTACTGCAAACACTAAAGTGCTCTCCCAAGCACCTAAGTTGCTTAGTTACTCACTAGTGGAGGACATTGGATGTGAGTTCTCTGAGTTTATAAGAAAATGTGCTGATAGTTCACTGTAGACTCAGAACATGAGCCTTTCTCTCTTGTGAGGACACCATAGCGCTCACTAAGAGCAGCCGCCATCACAAAGCTGCAGTCCATAGAGACAGGCACTCTGATGGACCCCACATTTTCACAGGTCCTTGCACTTTGCTCATTTTCAGGCAGGCAGATGGCTCCTACCCCTTGCCTGCATGGTGCAGGTAACAGCAGCCTGCCCTGCATCCTGTGTGGTGTGCTCCCAAGATGTCACCCTGTGTTACCAGCTAACCTACATCGTAGGTAAGAAGCTCGTATTTGCACACAGCAGTGAGTGGTGTAGCCGGCTCTGAGAGCGCTCAGAAAGGCAGCCACCAAAGGAGCAGGCCTTATTTTCTGTCCTTCGTTGTGTCACAACCAATAAGATGTCAATATCTTCAGGGCCAACTAAGATTGTTTTTATTACAAAAGAATATCTGCACCCCATGAAGTTGCTTAAAAACAAAAAGGAGAACTTGGATACCTGAAGCTGTTTCTGTCAGTGCATTGTGCAGATTTAATCCTTACCATCAGCCACAAGAAATGTAAACGGTTCTGAGTCCTGAGCTGCAATGGTTCAGCATTCATAAGATTAAGCAATGTACCAGCAAAACCGATTATTATCAAAGCCCATCTCGTTTTGAAAGTCTGGTCTCTCCCCCTTCTCATCAGTGGTAAATGAGCTGTAGACACGCTAACAAGAAGCACTGCCTGTATTCATTACATATTGCTTGCTTAAGTCAACAATTTAATAAGACACCTTATTAACAAATTTGAGGAGAATGTGATTTACATCCTGATATTCCTGAAAGGGACAAGCAAGCTATAAGTTCTGTCGATGGAAAAATTTCAAGTTCTGAGGAAGACCCTCTCATCCTGTCTGAAAGGACGGGTTTCCTGTTAGTTGGTGAGTGCGCTGTTCCTGGTCAGCACTGGAAGCAGCCACAGTGTGCTCCTACCCCATAAGCAGGCTTCCTGTCACACTCTCCTTTATGGTGTATGTGTGCAAGACAGTAGAGTTGCTGCCCCTCTACATAGCTGTGCTGCCCTGTGTCCTTATACACAAGACGCCACACATGTGGGGCCAGACTTCATGAACACAGAGTCAGAAAGGCACCAAGGCACCAGGCAGCCTTTGTGTCTCCTTGCAGATAAGAGAAAACCAGGGCTTGCTAGAGTCTGCAGCTCCTGGGGCACTGAGGCACCCAGCAAAGGACTCCCCCAGCTCTCAGACACAGCAGTGAGAGGGACACAGTGCCAAACTGGCCAGAGTTAAGGGAATTTAAATAATCAATAACACATGCCTTAGAAAGCGCCCTGATTTAAGTGTGCATGTGCTGCCCGGAGGGAGGGAAAGGATTCTTCCAAGAGAAGGCGCTCTGTGCTTCCTTTGTCTTTTATATTTTTATCTCTTTGTTTCAACCATGGAGTCGTCTGAATTTCCCAGGGGAACCAGGATTTGCTTCTGCCATGGCTTGTTGCTCTAATATCACCTTCATACCTCCTGGGGACAGTGAGCTCCTTCATTGTCATGACCCTGTCATCTACAGTCAAAACAACTTTAGCATGATAAAGATGTGTTACAATGACTCCTGATTACAATGCATCTTTATTGAGTTAAAAATGTGTTGGCTTCTAATGACAGAGCAGCAGTGGCTCAGAGGTGATTATGGAAAGGGATTTAACAGTTGGAAACCTTGGGTACCACCTGTCATCACAGGATGGACTTCATTGGAGGAATAGATATCAGACAGGAGGCCAAGATGGCCTCCCCTTAATGATACCTCTGCTGACTATCTTCCAGTTGTCTGGAGAGAATATGGATCTGATCATGTTAACAACATGAGCCTGGAGCAAATAATTAATAATAATAATAATAACAACAACAACAACCTGAGTTTCTCATCACTCCCTACCCCGACTCACAGCTTTATGCTGGAGAGAAAAGGTGACTGACTTTCTGGCATATATATCCACTGCTGACAAAAATCTGGTTAGGGAGCCTTGTCAAGTCATCCCTGGGGGTAGTAGCCACAGGAGAGCAGAGCTAGCTCATATGAGGACTCAACCTCCAAGGAAGGCCTGAAAAGCCACCTTTAGAGCGATCTCAGTGTGGGTGAGCCCCCAAACCAGTTAGCTCTGCACACTGAGGGTCTCATGTTCTTTAACCGAGCACGTTCCAGGGACAGAGAAGGTAGATAAAAATCCACCATTCTTACAGCTGGCTTTCTTCAAACTTGCAATTGTTTCCGTTTTGTTTCTTCCCACCTGAGTCGCAGGCTCCCTCTGCTCTCCACCCTGTGCCTGTACCTGCCTGTAGCTTGTGCTTTCCTCCCCACAGCCGCTCCGGAGACCACCAGGGTTCTAATCCTCACAGATGGATGCCTCTCCTCAGTACAGAGCACCAACCTCACCCTCCTTGCTAACCTGGCCCTGCTCTCTCTGAGCAGAAACTCGATCTACGGAATTCAGGAAGGCTCTCTGCACGGCCTCACCAAGCTTCGGACCTTGTCTCTGGGCAACAACCATATCCCCAGTTCTTCTCTGTCGGACCACACCTTCAGCAAGCTGCGAAGCCTCCAGGTCCTGGTGCTTAGCAGTAACGCCTTCCGGACCCTGAGAGCAGCCTGGTTCCGGAACACCAAGGCTCTGAACCGACTCCTGCTGGATGGGAATCAGATTACCAACCTCACCGGGAGTTCTTTCAGAGGTGCAAACCTTCACAGGCTCAGGCATCTGGACTTATCCAACAATTTCATTTCCTTCATCGAGAATGCCTTCCAGCCCTTGCCCCAACTGCAGGAAGTGGACCTTTCTAGAAACATGTTGGCCTACATGCCGGATGCCTTTACCCCCGCTGAAGCAGCTTAGCCTCCTGAGCTTGGAAGGGAACCAGTGGAGCTGCACCTGTGACCTCTACCCTCTAGCCCGCTTTTTAAGAAACTTTGTGAAGTCTCCGGCTCGCACTCTCCATAATACCAAAGATTTAAACTGTCAGGTGTTCCCCCCAGCTGTGGCCGCTGCAAAGAGCATGCTGCGGTTATCTGAGACCAACTGTGACTCCAAGGGGCATAACCTCACTCTGGCGCTAAAGGACAGGCGTCCCCTCCTCCCAGGGCAGGATGTGGCCCTGTTGACTGTGCTCGGCTTTGCAGGTAGACCATGGGACAGTAGGGCCCACTTTCCTCCCTCTAGTATATATTCTTGGAGTTCTTGGGTGAGACCTGTCTAGGGAGATGAGTGGTGCAGAGGTGTCAGCAACCTGCCACGGGTTGCTAGAACTTTCTGTTTTAGAAGAGTAGTCAATGAAGAGATAAGAGCCTGAGAATGAAGGGCTAGGGTCCCAGTGGAACTAGTATTATAATCTGGAACGATTAACTTGTCTTGTTACTTAGACTGTCCTTCTATCATGACTGCAACACAGGACTACTTCCTCTGTTTCCGCAACCACACAGTACTGTAATATTTCCTAGGACAAAGTTTAAAGACACGGTGAGCTGTAGGCTTTTTCCTTGGGGCATTCACATCTGTGCACTTTTTCTCCCTGTAAAAGTCACCAATGGGGACGGGAGAGATGGCTCAGTGGGTAAATGCCCTTTTCCCAAGTCTGGCGGCCTGAGTTCCGTCTGCAGGACCTACGTAGGGCAGAGACACACTCCTTCATCGTCCTCTGACCTCCATGAAAATACCAGCAGGAAAACCTCGGGAGCCTCACATGCGTGACCTGCGGGGTCAGGCAGATGCGTGACTTAGAGCAAGCGACTACAAGTCATTGATGCACCTCTATTTTCTCTTTTGCTTGAGGGCTTTGAATTTTTTTGAGGACTTATATTTTTCATCTCTTTCATATATGTGGCCCATACAAAAAAGGGGCAGATATCAATCAATTTTAATAATAATGGAATTTTAAAATGCATTGGCTATCATAGCTTGCCAGACAAATGATACATAGTATTGCCATCATTGAAATTCTTTTCATCTCTCTGTGTGTTTTAGAATGGTCTTGGTACGTGGTGAAAAATTTATTTAGGACAGTGAGGGTCATATGTGTTTTTAATTGTGTGTGTGTGTGTGTGTGTGTGTGTGTACATGCATTCATTCCTCTGTGTGTGTGTCTGTATATGTGTCTGTCTGCTTCAAATTCTCTCTCTCTCTCTCTCTCTCTCTCTCTCTCTCTCTTTGTATGTCAGTGTGCCCATGTGCACGTAATGTATAGAATTGTGCATGTATGTGCGCGTGTGTGTGTTCATGAACGGGCTGTAAATCTGGAGTACAGAGGGCTCCCAATGGCTCCAAGACTGAGTGGTGGATTTTGTGCCACGGACCGTTTATTTGAGGGGAGGTTCCAGGTGAATGAGCTCTTTGACTCCTGATTGCTGCTCTTCTCATGGAAATCAGACAACAGAGTGGCCACCAGGCAGCCATCAAATCCCCTCAAAAGGGAATCTGTACTCCCCGAAACACAGATTCTTTTAACATCTGTGTAACAAAAATCAGTAAAAAAAACGCCAAGAAGCTATTTACCACAAATAACAAAAGCACCACAATCACAACAGCAGCAGATTTTCTCTGTTCTTACCCAGAATCTGAGAGCCGGACAATTAACAGATATTCCAGAGAAAACGCAGCTGCTCAGCTAAGTAGCAGGTACTGGGGTTCAAACAGGACTGGGACATGCCAGGGCGCAGAGCATGAAACGGGCAGTGCAGGCATGTTCACTGCAGCACACGAGTAGCCGCCCACTTTCCAGTGAGTGTTCTCAACCTTAAGGAGGAAGGGATCCTGTGAACATAGCCAGGCCTTCCAACCACAGTGAAGTTCTACACACGAGCTTCACCAGGCACTGCTCGGGGACCTCACAGCACAGTGTCTCCTACAATGACTTTTAGAACCAGAGACTTGGAGATGTGTTTTGTAAGGGAATGGCTCTTTGTCTGCACAGAGACGGGCACAGATCTGAAAGATTCCAAAGTTCTGTCAAAATAACAGGGAGCTTAAGATATATGGGTCCATTCTGGCTCTGAAATCTTATTATTCTCGAGAAAGGAGTCCAGGCAGAATTTGGGGATTCCCTGTGTCTGGTATTACTGGATTACTGGCACCTGCTTGGCTTTTCCACGGATTCGGGGTAGGGGAGGGGGTGCTCAACCTCCAGTCCTAACACATGCACAGCCGGAGCTTTATCCACAGAGCCAGCGGCTCTGCCTAGTTGGGGGATTTTTGCCAGATTTTTGGATTTTCTTTAATCTTCATCTCTAACAATCTTCCCTGACACCCTCCTCTTTCTTTCAAGTTCAAAAGGGTGTGCTCATTAATAGTGTTGCCGGGAAGACAACAGGGCACGTGCAGCCAACTGCTTAGTCTCAGCCACAATCTTTACTGAAGAGTGAGGAACACACTTGCCCGAAGCCACACAGCAGGAGGCAGACCCCTCTGTCCAGCCTGTACTGACGCCATCATCACTGCCGTCCCCATTGTCACAGTGGGGTTTGTTAGATTAGACAACCCAGTGCTGCTGCTCTCAGAACGCAGGAGAAGAATTCTTTCTGCTACAGTCAACAAACATTTCTGCAGTACCAACGTTGTGCCTGAGCTTTGGGCTTTGGGGATATGGTGATTTAAAAAAAAAAAAAGGCTGAAAATTCTGTTTATGCACAATGTGTAATTCTGAAAGAGGGCCAGATGAGGAACAGGCAAAATAAAGGAAGTGTATATCCACTGACTCAGTGTCATAATGGAATAAACAGAGGAGATATATTGGGAGGGGGGGAATTAGGGAGGGTGTGACTCAGAGATTGGCTTGGCTATCGAAGTGGCTGGGGACACCATTGTCCAGATGAAAAACTGAGGTAGGAAAGAGAAGGACTTCCCACAGCATTGGAAATACGGACCTCTTCCTGTTTTACTGAGCCAACCTGTGTCTACCTGGTACAGGAAATGTCACGGCCAGGCCCTCCAAAGTAGATATTATCACATAGAGTTCAGAGGAAACACTGAATCCTTGTACAAGACAGAGAAAGCAAGCATCCTTTTGCCAGACTTTGAAAACAAACAAACAACCCCCACCTTAAAAAAAACAAAACAAAAACAAACAAACAAAAAAAAACTTTGAGGAGTTGGAGGTGCTGACTTAGACTTTAGAGGACAATTAAATAAGCAAGCAGAGTCTCTGTGAACACAGCGGAGGCTGCCGTGCTCCCTGAGTAGAGTGAACAAAGGGCTTGGAGCACAGAGCTTGGAGAAGGAGGAGAAGGAAACATTGAGGTAACTGAGGAATTCAGCCTTCCTGTTGGCTGGACAGACATGGCGGGTCTTCGGGATCAGGTAAGATAAGCCCATAGCATGTAGGGCCCACCTGTCTTTGAGGATTAGGGTCTTGAGACTTTTGGAGAGTCTAACCTTTCTTATTATCTATGACTGTCCAAAAAACAAATGGAGAATTAAAAATTTTTTTCTCATAAGTTGAAAACAGTCCTCTTATACTGAGTGAACTACAGTCTCTGAAAAAAAAAATCTCCATTTCCAACTAAAGAGACCCCAAGTGTTATTATCTTTAAATAATATATTGGAGTGTGTGTGTGTGTGTGTGTGTGTGTGTGGTGGTGTAGTATGTCATATGTGTGTCACTGTGTGTACATGATGGCTAGGGGGGGGATGGGGTGTACTACCCTATCAGCCTCCACAGGCTTCTCTCACTGAACCTGGCAGCCAGCAAAACACACTGAGTCTCTTGCCTCTGCCTCACATAGCTTTGGGGTTACAGTGCACATGTGACCACACCCCGATTTTTTCATGAATGTTGGAGATTTGAACTCAAGCCCCAGTTTGTGCAAAAAGCCCTATTAGCCAGGAAGCCTCTTCTCATGGTTTTCCTGTGCTGATGGATGCCTCCTGTGCCTTCGCCTGTGTGAGCATTATACTTTTCCCATGATGCCCTTCTAATTGTCTTTTTGTTTGCCACAGGAGCGGTTGGTCTCACATGTGCAGGGTTAGTCATATTTAACTGGAAACTTCAACAAGGCAGAGCAAATGCACGCCCATCCAAAACCCTCTGTTGCAGAACCCTCGATGAATCCCTGTGTGCTCATGAAGCAAGAAAAGGCCATGCCGTGGGCTACTGTAACTGCCACTTAACTCCAAGAAATGAGACAGAGGTCATGTCTGATGTGGGCTCCAGAAAGGAAGCGCCGCTTAGCCAGGAAAACAGCCATCAAGCAGTGTGGGCCTCCAAGTCTACAGCCCTGGATGCATCGTTCAGAGAGCTGAAAGGGAGAGGCTATGGGGCAGAAGGGGCTCAGGCTTGCCTGGGTGATGAACTGCTACAGACAGGATGCTTGGGGCCCCCCGGGAACAAGAAAGCTCCTTATGATGCAGACGTAGTTACAGGGTGTTGTCCAAAGACAGCTGAGAAGCTAAGCAGCCTGGAAAATGGAGAAATTCGGTCTCAAATCCTGCCATATCATGGAGGCAGAAAAATAGGTGAGTTTGATTTTTAGGAAATTCTTCTTTGCTTAGTTTCTGGGATGATGAAGCCCCTTTTTCAATGTCTCCAGCAGACAAGTACTATAAAATTCACTGTAATCTGTTTCTTCCTTCTCTGAAAAGTGCTTATGTGTATGTATGCAAACGCACAAGTGAGTTTCTGAGAACGTGTGTGTATATAAGCACACGCATGTGCCAGTCTGTGTCTATGTGTATAAGCACACATGTGTGCATATCTGAGTACTGTGTGTGTGTGTAAATCTGCATGTATGCATGTCTGAGTATCTGTATATGAGTGCCTGTGAATTTGTCTCTGTGAGTGGGAGTGTGTTTCCTGTGTAAGTGTGAGCATAGTCTCTCTGTGTGAATGTGTAACTTTATGTGCACCTGACACCTCAGAATGCTTCAGAGAGAGAGAGAGAGAGAGAGACAGGAGAGAGACAGACAGACAGACAGAAAGACACACACACACACACACACACAGAGAGGAGAGCGAGAGGAGAGAGAGGAGAGAGAAGCCTCAATAGCAATATTGCTCAGATTTCTGCGAGGGTGGGTACCAGCTTTCATCTCAACATCCTCTGAGCCCTGATGCGATCTGTAGTAAACAGCCTTCCTGGAGTGTAGTATTTGAGAAGAATGACCTCCTAAGCCAGTGATTCATTTCAGGAACGCTGTCAAGACACACACTTTGCTCGCTGAGCTGTCAAGGATGATAACTTCTCAGTTCTGGGAAAGTCAAGGCTTAATTCATTGTCCCATGTTGGTAGCCCAGTGGACCTGGCCATGACACCTACCTGCTGTCCACAGGCAATGCCAATATTTATGTGGAGGCAATGAATCATGCGTCCTCCTTTCTTTCCTGAATGCGAGGGCAATGTTTTCAAGCCCTGCAGTGCAGACTCCCACAGCTGTTCCGAAACGAGGCCCTGCCGCTTATTTCAACCAGTTTGGAAGAAGAAAGATTCTCTGTTGAAAAATGAATGACAGAGGAATCATGTGACACACTTACTGTGGGGATCTGGCCCTAAGGCTGGATTCGGGCACCGCAGGATAAGAATGAAACTGTATTTTATTTCCTATGTGGCATAAGGCAGGATGTGAGTTTATCTGACTGCTCTTCTTGCTGGTTCCTTGGGGCTGATGGTTTGACTCCAGAGAAAGATGGCCAAGAAAAAAGGGGGAAAAAAAAGGGCTTCTATAGAAATCAGAAAAGATTGGTTTTACTTTATAAGAAATAAGGGCTTAGCTTTTTCATTTCCTTTTAGATTTTAGTGGTACCTAAAGCCTTGCTTGGTATGTCTGTGGGGGAGTTCTACACACCAGAGGACACAGCTGATTAACCTTTTGTAGCAATGGCTCCTTGGTTTGTCACACCAAGGTGACCTTGAGGACACACCTGCAGTTCTGCAGCATTGGGGTGGGAGGGAAGAATTCACTAAAGTGGTCAAGGCCACACTTGGTCCTGAAGAAAAGCCTGAGTTTGTGCCTGGGGAGAGAGAAGGTGCCAGAGTTATCTAGTTGGATGGTCCTTGCTGTTTACCTTTCCTTTCTAGAACTCTCTGAAAGTCTGAAAGTCCAATAAAGTCCATCATTCTTTCCCTCAGGGCACTCTCACACAGTCCCCATTTAATCCAGCCTTTCCACACGAGCAGCTTTCTCAGGGTCACCCACAAATGTGCCTGAGGGCACAGTGACATTCTAGCTTGGGGTGTGCTTAACCTCTTTTTTCCTCCCTAAAGAAAACAATTACTTGAAACAAGAGAAAGTAGGCTGGTATTCCTCGCGGACAAGAGCCTGATAGTGTGCTCTGAGCACTGATGAGAAACTGGGGGAAGTCAAACATCTAAATAAATTTCCCTTAAAAGTCCCAAGATAGAAGAGCATCCACAACAGAATGTAGCTCTTATTAAAATAAAATGAGATTATAAATTATAATATTTATCACATTGTGTACTTCTTCTTATGAGGACAATTAGTATTAGAGATATTATTGAAAGTGTACTATTAATAATATATTTACCTACACTATTTTAAAGTCAAAGGTAGATATTGCTACCAGGCACTTATAAATAACTTACCCACTTAAAAATAACTCTTTAGTGGATATTACATTAAGTTGAAGAAAGTAAAATAAAAGGCCTTCGCTAAGGCAACAAGTGTTTTTGCTGTCGCTATTGTCTGGGTTACTCTCTTTAAGGCCTGAACATTGCTTAATATTTCATCTACGTTCTTCCAAATTTGTATTCCAAGATGGAAAATGAGTAAGAAAAACCTATTATGCCATTTGAAAAGGATTCAGATGCCATTCAACTTTAAAGCTAACATAACCATGACGGAATCTGAATACGAGTTAACGTGAATGTTATTTACACTCCTAATGCCACAGTGTCTAACTCAGCATCATAGCTGTCTGACAGGTGGCTATTAAGAACCCGGCTGCAAACACATCAAATAGCCAAGGTTCCTTGTTGGTGTCTGCAGAAAATTAGGAAATACTCACGAATTCTCATAATTAAAGGAGTCATTTCACAATTTTCCTAAGGTTCTTAGACCTCGGTTGGCTGGGACACTACGACTACGCCTGGTGGTAAATTCTTGCATTTGTTGTTCAGCAGATACGAGCAGTGACACATTTAGGAGCAGATATGGGACATCTGCCTCAACCTTGGCAGGAGAGAGTGTTGGGACACATTTAACAAACAAACCATGGCAGCCTCCAATAAGAAGAGGAGACAATGCTGCACCACCGCCCAGACAGAGCGCTTTCATCACCAGCTCATCCTCCAAGCTCTGGGAGCCAAGGGCAGGTGCTGCAGACAGGACCCTCCACAGACATAGAGTGGGGTATGACAAACACCATGGGTCCTTAAAGCAGAGCAGGCCTACACATGCTCATCCAAACACTTCCTTCACCTGCAAGTATGTGTCCTGGGATGAATTTCAAGATTTCATGAAAGAGAAGAAGCCAGATCGCAGAGAGCACACAAAATCTGAAAAAGAGCAAATTCAAATTAACAGAGCAATAGAAAAATTCCTCAGGAGCCAGGGATCCAAAGAAAAATCAAGGCTGTCAGCAAAAAATAAGAAGGCATATTCTACAAAGAGGGTTAAATTCCAGCATCCTGACTCAGTGAGGGCCAACAGGTTGGTGGGCTCAGCAGAAACACCAGTCCCCTGGAGACAGCTAGATTGTGAAACCCACTGCCCAACTTCCTTGGATCTCAGAAAATATGCCAACCTAGAGAAAGACAAGGAAGGGGGAGAAAGGATTCCAGAGGAACAGGCTCTGAAAAAGAGGAGATCCAAGCCATGTCCTCCGAGTGAAAAAACAAAGAGACAGAATTTAAGGATAAAGTTAGATCTGCACCCCTTTGGAAAAACTAGGGTCCACCCTGAGGAATCCCCACAGAAGTCCCCCAGTAAACGAACAAGATTATCTTCTGAGAAGACAGCCAGGACGTCTGAAGGAAAATGCAAAACAAAACCTCTGTCCTTGGTCAGTTCTCAACCGCCAGAGAGAAGCAGCCATGCTAAACCCACATGTTCAAAGGAACCACTGGCAAGCACCCAAGAGCAGACCCCTTATCGCGAACCAAGTGGCACCCTCAGAGCTGAAAGCTTGTCTGTAGGCGATCGAGGGGGCTCTGGGCAGGGCAGCAGCTACCCAGTGGGCCGCACTGCTGATGGAAGCTCATCAGCACTGCCTCAGCCTACAGTCAAGGCCGCTGAGCATGGGTGCTCACACCCTCTTTGCTCACCTGAGCTAATAGTAAATGCTACTGGTCCACAAATAGAAGTTCTGGGTCCCTCCCCAGCCTGCCTGGGAAACGGAGAGAGTAGAGTTTTACCATCTCAACACTCCAGGGGCATTTCTGACCCCTTAGCAATGGTGTCCACTCAATACATGGACCAGGATAAATTAAAGACCAATGAGTTAAACCAGTTTGCTTTGTCCCTTGGTGACCAGGTAACTGACACCGTCAGCAAAGATCACAGTTTAGATGAAAATCAAGCTTTACCACAGGAAGAGCAAAAACCAGGCCACAAACAGATTCGAAGTGAGGAAAAACCATTAATGAATAAATTCAAGCCATCACCTGAAAGTGTGGGAAATTGTATTACAGGTGAGGAAAGAATGGAAGCAGGAGACAAAATTGCCCGCACAGAGGATGGTGGCTCCTCCCCCGTTGCCTGGACGCAACCACACAGCGACCTGCCATTCGTGGCGCCACATGGTACTCCACACCAACAAGGCAGTAGCGGAAGTGCGTCACGAGGAGATAACCGTGGGGATCCCCCAGGGACACAGGCAGAGGTGAAAAAGCAGAAACAGACATTTGATGAGAGGAAAACAAATTCTAGTGCAGTAAGTTGGATGATAGTTTCCACTAAAGACCTGAGTGAGGCAGACCCTCAAACTCACAACCACAGGTCTCATTGCAGAGACTCTGGAGAGAACCAAGCAGCCAGAGATGGCAGTGAACACAGGGAAGCTGCCAGGACAGTGGGGATGCCGGGAGCTCCCCCTCCTTCACAGGAGGTGAATGTCATCCGTTCTGAGGCTGAAAACAGGAGGGAGGGGGGAGAACTCTAACTCCTAAAACAGAAAATGAAGCTGAAAACCCTGCTTGAAGATGTTCACCCATCGAGTGATGCTCCTTCAAGGGATAGGATGATGGAAACTTTTGCCTAGTCCTGGAAAAATCAACCAAGAAGCCTCAAACAAATAAAAGTTTCAACATGGATGAACATTTGCATCTGATGTATATTTTATGGAAATTGTTACGCACTTCTCAATTAGTGCTATTACAATTTTGCTTTCTACATCGATGATTATATATCCATGTGTGCCTGATCTGTTTCCTTAATTATGCTGTAATGAAAATTCAGTCGTGTTTGTTAACTGTACTGCACAGTGGTACATTTTACCCACTTGTAATCCTTCTGTTGATAATTTTCTTAGATCTTAAGTAGAAGTCTTTAGAAACCTGCTATTTCTCTAGGAGGAAAAAAAAAAAAAAATGAGGATTTCTAGGCCAACTGTAAAAATTTGAAAAGTCCTCTAAGTCCAGAAGAGGGCGATCTCAGCTTCTTTCCTTTCAGAAGGGCAAACAGGTTTCAGAAGCAACACAATGGCTCAAGAACAAAAGGAATTTTAACGAGCTTTATCACCAATTGTTATTAGTATAAGACTTTGAAAACCAAATAAGCATTAGCATGAGGTTCCATCTCTGCAGTTGAGATTACCTCTGCTGTTTTTTGAGACACCCGTCCTTGCACAAAGGAAGCAAATGTCCTAATAAATACTGGATTTAACAGCAACGGTGAATAAGCCTCTTCCATTGAAAGTCACATTTACTCGGAAACTACAGGTCCAGCCAGGCAATTCATTACCAATACCCCAGTAAGATGCTTGGTGTGTACATTCCCAGAACAGAATCTATCCTTCACATGGGCTGGGGTGGGTGGAAACAAATATTCTCTTTCCCATCATTCTGTCTGTCCTGGCCTCCATGTCCTTTTAGGTATATTTGATATTTATAATATTAAACAAGCATAAGGGATTGCTCAGCCATTGCAGACACTGCTTGGGGCCTCACTTCTATTTGCCATGCAGAGCTGATAGCAAATGACGGACAATTCTAGTTTTGAAAGCCCTTCAGCCCCTCCCTCTGTCTTACCAAGAGGCAGATGTCTCTGGCTTAGTTCTTGCCCTACCTGTTTTCATTTGGCCTCTCTGCCTGGGCTCCATTCCCATGTTACACCCCCCCCCCCCGCCTCCTCCACTTCTATGTGGGAAGCAACTCTGAGGCTAGAGGAACATCTTCCTGCTGTCCTGGACGGGCAGTTTCCTCCGTTCCGACTGACAGCTCTCTTGGAAAGGAGATGGAGCGATGGTTTTGTTTTTATATCTTTCATTTTCCTAATGTTTAAAAGTTGCTGTCTCTGTAATGACAGGGGCTTAGCTTTGTTCTCTCTCCTTGCTGCCACCAGTGTTCTAGCTGGGCAGGCCCAAAACCTCTTCTTCTTCATCACTGGCTGCATCTCAGAAGGCAGCAGACACCCCTGAACACTATCCTCGCTTCCTTAGGTTGCGTCCTTTGCAATAGTCATCAGGTTTATGTTAGCCCCGAAATCCCTATGGCAACCATACAAGTGCCTGTTATAATCAGCTGGATCACAGTGCCAGCAGCTCCCTGGGGGGTGTTCTGACCTCACAGCCTTTGCTTCAGCTTCCACACTTTAGATCTGTCTCTCCTGGCCACATTCTCCTAGGGTTCTTGTTGTTCAATGCCTAGTTTTAGGCTCCCTCCCAGGGATGCTCTTTCTGAGGCTGAGGTTGGGGCTGGAGAATCCGTGCCTCCATAGAGACACAAGGGTGGAGTGAGTGATGTGGAGCCACACAGTCAAAGACAACTCACCAGTTATTTAATGAACAGAATTACATGTAATGATTTCAGGAAATGACGAGAAAGCCTTCATACCTAACAAATATATTTCTAAGGACATATTTCTGATATACATCTTTCACTGCATTAGTGGTAATGTTAAAATGATCAATAGTCTCATGCATAGATGTGTGTTGCATTTTCCAAGGCTTTCCAAAACCTGACTTTACCTACCAAAGCCAGCCTGGTCTACATTGCAAGTTCCTGGCCAGCCATGGTTACACAGACTCTATCTTAAAAACTGAAACAACAAAGCATATTTCCTTATGTTTCTGTTACTGTCTAGAAACATGTTAGTCTGTATAGACACTTAGGCCAGTACTACAGCCTCTGGAATAGTGGGGGTTTGGATTGTGTCATGAATTTGGAGATGGAGTCTTGGGGTGACACAGAAGAAGTTTCAGAAGGGCTGGAGGGGAGTGAGAATGATGCCAACACAGTATTCAAGTCTGAAATTCTAAAAAAACAAATGAGTATGAAAATAAAGCATTGGGCAGAATAACATGGCAAAAGTCTTTTGTGTATAAAGATCTTTTATCAAACGGTACCCAGCCTAGAGGTTTAAACTATCACTGGCTTCAGTGTTGTCAAGGACAGCAAGCCTTTCATCTCTTTGCTCACAATAAATTTACACATTTTCTCTTTGCTTGGACAGTTTCATTCTCTCACCAACCCTTTATTCAGTGAATGTTTGTCTTTGGATTTTGATCTCAGCCCAACTGTCCCTTCTGGGAACATGTCCAGGTCTAACATCTTCTCTTTGTCCCCAAACTTTCTGGGATTGATTTAGTGTGCATTTTCATAGTTTTCCCTTCCTTAATCCGGGCTTGAAGTTCTAAATTTATTAATGTTTATTTAATCTCCACATAATGGTTAAGCCCTCAGCTCCATTGAGCAGCAGGGACTTGGCAAATTAAGTGTTGAAGAGAAAAATCAGAGTCTTGGTCCCTCATTCCCCTCACCTTATCACTGACCGTACTGACACGGTAATGACCTTCCTGGGCGTTGTAAAGACAATAAAAAGAGAAGAACATCAAAACCACGTGGTAGATGCCAGGGTTAAGGCAGGACTCAGGTCAGTGAAAGCATGTATTACTACAGCTCAGTATCTGCTCTATCTTTCTGCCTAAGTCTTTGTTCTCTGCTGATACAGTTCATTCCTTACTAATACAAATTTCCCCAAAACAATCCTTATCTCTCTTTCTACACACACACACACACACACACACACACACACACACACACACACACACACACACGTATACAGTAAATATATCTCTTGATTGATATTTTAAGTGAAAGTCTGGCACTAATTTTTTCCTACAGAGAGAAGGGAATTCTGGGTAAGATGCTTAGTACATTTGTCTCCGGACAATGCTCTCAAGGTTCTGTTGGAACCCACACATACAAAAGTGTCCTCAAACTATGTTAAGTGACACAGTTTTTAATATAAAACCTTCCAGAAACTGAAATATAGACATGGAATGAAAGGCGCTGATGAGGGTGTCTGTTCACTTACTCCACAGATACGACACCTTGAACATTTAAAAAGTGTGGTTCTGAGGCTGGAGTTGTGCCAACCAACACCGCAGACTGCACACACACACAATGGGCATAGTGAGGTGGGCAATGGCTTGATTTGGGTGATGTCTTGAAATATATATATGGCCAAATCATACTTTTTCTTTTGGATGTCTTAAAGTAGGGCTCACTCTGTCTGTCTTTGGGGGTACTTTCTGAAATAGTAACAGCTTCCCTTTGTCTGTTTTCTTGTTGGGGAGAGTTAAAATGTTTACGAAGAATGAAAAATCAAGGCTGTTGAAGAAAAGAGAAGAGATGTGCTGGTGTGAACAGTGAGTGTTAGCCTACTGCCTCAGATTGCCTAGCAACCTGTGATGTCATTGCCTGCCTGCCACTAGTGTTAGCCTACTGCCTCAGATTGCCTAGCAACCTGTGATGTCATTACCTGCCTGCCACTAGTGTTAGCCTACTGCCTCAGATTGCCTAGCAACCTGTGATGTCATTACCTGCCTGCCACTAGTGTTAGCCTACTGCCTCAGATTGCCTAGCAACCTGTGATGTCATTACCTGCCTGCCACTAGTGTTAGCCTACTGTCTCAGATTGCCTAGCAACCTATGATGTCATTACCTGCCTGCCACTAGGTGTGCCCCTCACCAAGATTAGAAAAGGGAGAAAGCCACCTTTCTAGCTTCTCTTGCACCTCTCTCTCTTGTTCCTGTTCTGCTCTCTTATCTCGTTTGCTTCTCTCTCTCTCTCCCTCCCTCTCCCTCTCTTTCTTCTTCTTCTTCTTCTTCTTCTTCTTCTTCTTCTTCTTCTTCTTCTTCTTCTTCTTCTTCTTCTTCTTCTTCTTCTTCGCACACCTACCATATAATAAAACTCTCTGTATCATATCTGTTGTGTGGCTCATATTTGATATTTAAAATTGGTGTCCTGGACAGGTAAAGCCTTCTCCACCTGCACTCAACAGATCTGCTTTCTGTAAACTCTGTTCTTGATCTGTGATGCTATGCTGCTACCCTCTCAAGCTGACAATGGCTTCTGTGTGCTCCATTCCATCCAAGAACGGGTAAGCTCCTGGGGAAAGCCTCTCACACCTCCACAGGCCTGCCCACCCCTCCCCCCTCAGCCTTGAAGCATTCCACAGTGGGCTCCTCAGGGTTCCAGGGTTCCCTAGCTCTCTGTCTCTCCAATGAACCCTTGCAGCCTGAGGAGCAGGCACTATGTTGCCACCTCCCCCTGCAGTGTCAGTCCCAGTGCAGCCCGAACACAACACAAGAGGGAGAGCTTCGCACTGGGTGTGTGTGTGTCTGGGTGTGTGTGTGTGTGTGTGTATGTGTGTGTGTGTGTGTAGGGGGCGGGGCTGTGGCACCGATGAAGCTCCCCTGCTGTCCCTGCCGCTGCTTCTCAGGCACTGGGGAATTTTGGGTAGCATCTCGAGATCCACATCTACCTGCATTTGGGTTGCTCAGTCTTGTGGCTAGAGCCCTCCTGCTGTGCTGATCATGGAACCAGGAGCTGTTACAAAGCAAAATCTGGGATAAGGTTACTTTCACCATCGGGCCTAAAAGCCAGGGCAGTTACACAGACCCTGTCTGGGGGGCGGGGGAAGCACAGCTCCCAGAGCTAGCACTTTGAAAATCTGCCCACCACTGGCTGCTCACAACAGGTGCATCTTGGCTGAGGAAGATCAAGTGTGGCTAGCTACCATCTTTGTTTTGGGAAAATCATGGCTACATCCACCATCTTTACTAAGGGGCTGCCAACCCTGTTCAAATCCATGCCAAAGGCCAAATACAGCTTTTGTCTTTTAATCTTTTTACTGCTCAGTCTCCTGATACAACTAATTATAGGATTAAGTTTTACCTAATTTCTGATTTTTACATTTTCAAGGTTATAGTTTCACCCTGGTTCAAAATGCTTTTATTTCTAACTTATGTCTTTACTAATTCCTAGACAAATAAATGCTGTTCCTTCTGTCATCAGCTGCCCTGGATTCAACTACAGGCTTCCTGGCTAATGGGTTTGACACAGTTTTTAAATTGTTCTAAAGGGTTCTGCTGTACTGACATTCATTTATTTACAATGTTAAAACTTTATTTTTATGCCTTACTTTCATTCTCAAAGCCTAAAAATAACTGGTTTAAAACATGTTTAGCTTTATTTTCTAAATATGGACTGTGTTTATGAATTTTAACACTCCAACTAACAGGGATAAAGCCTAAAGTCTTAGTCTTTAATGATTAAGATAAACTATGTATCTTTAAAATTTTAGCATCCTATACATAGCTTCAAAATTAAACGTTTGTCTATCTAAATATTCTTAAGACAGACTACAGTCGCGCTGCCATCTTAACTAAAAGGCTGAGGATGGTCCTTAAACCCCCACATAGGAGCTGGTAAAAATAAAATCTTTACAGACCAAGAGGAGCCTTCCTGGTAGGCTCAGCTACAGCAGAAAACTGTGCTCCAGGCCTCAGCTGCTGTGCTGAGACAGGAAAACAGACCTCCGCAATACCCCCTCCGCCCCGGGGTCCAGCCTGAGGCAGCTCTGCCAAGGACCTGTTACAGATGCGGCCAGAAGGGGACACCGGTCCACAGTTGCCTAAAAGCCATATCCTGCCAGGCGTCAGACTGGCCTTTGGAAGTCAAAATGCTCCCGTGCAGGCTTGTTCCGTGTGCCCAGCCACTGGAGGGTCAACCAGCACAAGAGCTATAGACACTCCAGCCCTCAAACTCCTTGACCTGGCAGAGTAAGATGGCTCCTAGATTCAGCAACCTCAGCAAACCCAGGGTAATGTTGCAGGGCTGTTTTAACCTCATAATCGGTTTACACAGTCACATTGCCAATTTCTATCATGGGAGGCTTCAGATACCTTCTCAGTCCTCTTCATATGTAGGAGACCAGGCTTTAAGTTTCACTCCTAGAGCTATGACTGTCGGTCTAAGTACAGTCTACCTTGTTACCAGACTTAAAGTACATGTCTCAGACACAACCCTTTACCTTTCCTTCAGCTAAAGAACAGTGAATACTTGCAGAAATTACACTATGTCTTAAAGCTTCCAAAAAAGATGTTTTGTGAATGTTAGAGGGTCTAAGAAAGGGTTTTAAGGTTGATACAGACAAGTTATGAGTGTTAGAAGGTCTAAGATGTTTTATAAATGTTAGAAGGTCTCAGAAGGTGTTTTATGGATGTTAAAGGGTCCAAGAGGGTGTTTTAAGGTTGTTACATACAAGCTATGAATGTTAGAAGGTCTAAGAAGATGTTTTAAGGTTGGTCAGTGCACGTTATGAAGGTCAACATGTCTAAGAAGAGGTTTTATTTCCTCCTATTGCTATGCTACTGCTTCTTTGAGACTGTTCAGAATATTGACACTAATCAATGAAGCTCTGTTTTATTAATCTAATTATGGTAAAACATTCCACTATACAATCTTCTTAGTTGCAAGCTCAAGATTTTAAATATCCTTTGGTTTGTCTTTTCCTTACAATGTTTCTCATTGTGCTTAAGTTGTACACATGCAGTCTTCTAAACAGAGGGAAGCACCCCTCTGTCATGATGTGCACAGACGCTGAAAACTAAGGTCAAGTGAGCTTCTGCTTTCCTGCTCTGCAGGAGGCTTTCGTCCTCCCCATGTGTACTGTTTCACAGATGTCAGAGAGATCCGTAAGGCTCCTGCCTTTCCTAAGCTCACCTCAAAGAGTATTCATGCTTTTAACTCAAAGGTTTTTCCCAAGCCTCTGCTATGATATATCTCTACTGCCTCTTTCTACAATGTACACTATAGATTGTAAACAATGGTGGTGCTAATGTGTCTAAAATGTATCTCCTTTTGCAAACTTAAAAGGGCTCTTGTAAAGTACAGAAAATCCACCTTTCAGGTCAAATGGAACCCAGAGAAGTACTGCCAATCAAAAGTCTTAAGTTTCTCACCTATCACCTAATTCATAGGGTGGGATTCCTCCCTCTTTCATAGGTTTTGGAACCCCCCCCCCAACCTTAGTTTCAGGAGAGTGAGAGTGAGCAGAGACAGAAGTTTTGGAGCAAAGAAGAGAAAAGCTTGAATGTAAGGGACTTCCTTTTACCTTAGAAAAGGTGTGAGCATGGGGAGCTTCCTTCCATTTTACCCAATTGCTGGCAATAGTTAAAAAGTCTGGTATTGGATCTGTCCAAGTTTGGTTGCAGAGGTGTATAAGCTTTGCAGCCCTTCATGTAGGCGTAGGGATTTCAAATTCTCCAGAAGGCACCCCAGAGGAGCCTGGAGAGGCGGCGAATGGACTATTTCCCATGGGGAGATGAAGTCAGTAATCCCTTAGGGAGTCCCCAGAAATGTATCGTGACTCAAAAAGGCAGGTACAGACTGTCCAAGTGAGTCATCAGTGCTAGTTAGTGACCAAGAGAGTGCAGCTCAGGTGGATCAGCTGGCCTGGGGACAGGGTCACCTAGTGCACTATGATTTTTCTGCGGTCAGGAAAGGGACTGTGTCGGCAGCCTCTCTCAATGGGAAGTACCTCGTTGTAGGTCAGCGAGAAGGACAAGCCACTGTCCTGCAGCCCAGGGTTGGGCAACTCACTTGTTCACAGGGAGTGAGGTGAACCAGTGAGGTGTCGACAGTCTCTCAGACAAAGGGAAGCGTTTATGCTGACAAGGAAAGGGGAATTCATTCAATCAGCCAGGGTTGGGTGCAGAAAGGTGGCCAACATTTCAGCCTTTTAACCCTGTCGCCCCCGTACTGTCAGCAGTCAAAGATGAATAATTTCTTCATCCCTTATCTATTTACAAAAGGCTGAATTGGTGGGCTTCAGAAGCTGGACAAACAGCTCCAGGATCTCACAGCACCCTTCGTCCCTTTCTGCTGCAGGACATGGGGGACATACTCTGCCCTCTACCCTGAACTTTCCAAGACAGAGATTTTCCTTTCCTTCACCTGAACATTTTATTGTTCTCTCTCTCTCTTCCTCTCTCTCTCTCTCTCTCTCTCTCTCTCTCTCTCTCTCTCCCCTCCCTTTCATAGTAGCCAAAAGCTGCTTTCAATAAACCTATATTTATATACTGTAATTGCCTTACATGAAAAGCAATCTAACATCCTCATTTTTAATTATATGAAAAG